>NW_017306830.1:408348-486638 GCF_000935625.1 Nanorana parkeri | reverse complement strand
GGAAAAATCTTAAAATTTAAGTAATCCTTTTTTTATAATCTGATTATATTATATACAAGTGATCAAATTAAAACTGAGCTAGGTTTGCTATTATAGGCAGAAGCTCTGTGTTCCTAACCCCTGGCCTCCCCTACCACACAGCTGGAACACATGGATATGAGGTCTCAGCCGTGTCACATTGCGGTAAAATATCCTATAGCAGTGTGCTCAAGAAGAATTGCTGAAGCGTTTTCCAGGCACTGTGGGAAGAGGCATTGGATGTTCTGAAATCCCAGAAAGCACAGGGAAATGATAGTGAGAGAGGACAGAACAACTCCAGCTGCCACTTCTTTCCTGCACACCACCATCTTTGCCAGCCAGAGAGTGCCTCTAGCTACTTCCACAGTGTCAACCATGTGTGCCAGTCTGTAGCACTGCCAGTCTGTACCCATCTATATATCTTCACCTTTAAACATAAAAAAATAAACACTTGCAGGGCAAGCTTTTTCTACGCTGCCTTAATGCATATTAAACACCTGCTCAATGAGTGTTAATAACCATTCCTCCTTTCTAAATTCTCAATGCACGGGTGAACAAACCCCTAGAGTACTTAGCACATTAACAAGCACACAAACACACAAACCTGAAGCCATTCTCCAATACCCATGTACCCATGGTTGACAATTACCAAAAAGGCCAAGAGGAGGAGACCACAATTTATATTAATCTTAATTTAATAAGCCAAAAACCAACAACTAATCACAACCAATCAGAATTAATCTATTGCTGTGTTATCTCTAAATATGGGTTGGTATGGATATCACTATCCTCTGCAAGGACATCTTCGGTTTCAGACCTCTTTGTAGGCTGCACCTCCTATGCTGACACTGGTCTCTCATGTTACTTGGTTGCTATTTTTTGTTGTTGTTTATTTTAGAGATATGTTGACACAAAACTGGTATTGCAGCTTTTGGTGGGTGGGTAAAACCTACTCCTCCAGTGATCAGAGTTTGAGATCTAAGTTCCAACACTGGTATTTTGGTACCTTCATCTTGGTACCTTCGTAAACAGATCTGTGTGAGCCTATAATTTTGGTGGACTGTTTGCAAATATGCAATTTAAATGTTGGCAATTCATAGTACGAGCTCTCTAAAACACAAAATTATAAAAGGGATCCTCCACTCTTCCTTGGATCTTAATTAATCTTATATTTTGGAGGATGGAGAAGATGTGAGACCAATTGGCAGGGCTTCTGCTGAACAAAAACTGAAGCTCCTTGAATGAAGGAATTACAGCCAGATTGTATGGAGGGAAAATCTGATCAATGTAGTTATATTATCAAAAGCCAGCATGGGACACAGCTCACCCTTCCCTAGGAAACAAGTTCTCCCTTTTAGGTAAACTGGCTGTTTATTTGGAAGTAGCAAAACAATGAAAGAGCATCTTATCCAAAGAACACATACTTAGAATTTTCCAGCTAACCAGTCCTTAGATGTGGTGGGTGCATCAAAATGATAATTTTATTGAATTCCCTTAGCTTTAAGATGCCGTCAATCCAGTCCGAAGATGAAAGAACCAAAGTCAACTATGGTCAACTTTATGAAAACGGTGTGTAGCCTTTAATTGTAGACTAGCAGCCTGCCTGTTTCAGAAAGAAAAAGGTTGGGGATGTAACAAACACCAAATAATTGTCTTTGTATGGAGTATGCGCAGGGGAGGAGTGCGGTGGGTATCACAAGAAGCAGTCTGTGCAGGAGAGAAGGGCAGAGGGTATTACAAGTGGCAGTCTGTGCAGGAAAGGTGCATGCGGGGTATGACAGGGGGCAGTATGGGTAGTACAGAGGCTATGACAACGTGCAGTATGCACAAAAGAGAAGTGCGGGCATTATGGTTAGGAGAGGGGTTCTGTGGGTATGATAAAGTACAGTTATGTGCAAGACAAAACTATGGAGGGTATGACTGGGGCAGCATGTACAGAAAAAGGATTGTGGATCATATAACGGGAGGATGTATGTGTAGGACAGGAGAGTGGTGGGTATGGCAGGGAGCAGTACGTGTAGGACAGGAGTGTGGTGGATATGGCAGGGAGCAGTATGTGTGGTGGGTATGGTGTTATGGTAGGGGCAGTATGTGTAGGAGAGGAGTGCTAAGGGTATGACGGGCATGGTATGTACAGAAGAGAAGTGTGAAAGGTATGCCCAGGGGGCATTATATGCAGGAGGAGCGTGCAGAGTGCATGACACCAGGCAGCACGTGCAGTAGAGAAGTTATCAGTATTACAGGGGGGGTGTTAATTATGTGCAGGCAAAATAAAAGACCGACTCCATATTAGTGAAGGGTAACAATCTGGCTGAAACGTAAAATGTGAGGCAGAATCTCCACAATGCGGTCACAAACAGCAATAAAAATGAATTTCTAACCCTTCCCTACTCCATCTAAAATAAATGTTTAGAGCTGTCCGGAGTGAATGGGAAGGCGGGGGGGTTGGTGAACAAAGCCTTCAATTTCCCAGTTCCAGGTGCCATCTGCAGAAATGGAGCGACACACCTGGTTTGATGCTGCTGGGTGTTGCGAAGAAGGCTGCAGGATTATGGAGGCCGATGTAAATGAGATATAGGTAGCTACAACACCAGTATAAGTAAAGGAGTCCTACTGTAATATAAAATAATAACTATGTAGCACTAAAGTTACTATTTTAAGTTAGGAATATAACAAGTTTATCTAGAAAAGTAATTATAGCAGCTGACTGCGGTTTTTAACAAAAAGGAGGGAGGATTAATAGCGCGAAAAAATGACGTGTGTGTTATATTTAGTTTTACTGTAATGGAAAACACATGGGAGTAGAACACTATTTTTAAAAATGGTTTCTGTTTAATTTAACGGCAATATTCCTCATCATTTCCCTTTAAGGAAACATGTTTACACCACTTCCGTTGAGTTGCTTTTTTCTGCAGATTTTTCTTAAACCCGTGGCACGTGCAATAAGACTAAACACCATAGTGAACAAGAAAATGCATGTGAACACACACAAAAAAGTGCACTAGGGTGTGTCAACTGGTCCAACCCCTGAAGAGATAAAGCCCATCCCTGACCCTGGGTAGCAAGGCTCCTTGACTCATGTCCACCTGACCAGAACCAGGCGGACACTCCCTTTCCTCATGGCCAGCCCAAGCTGATTACCAAGTACTGGGTTGGGGGCTCTCCCAAAGAGAGACCCCCAGTTTAGGGGAGGAAGGAACCTGATGGCCACACATCCTCCCCCTAGACTTCAGGGCAGGCAATTGTTTTCTGTGTGACACATTCACGCCATACATGTGTGCCGATGTGAAAAAAAAACCCCATATCTCAGTGTGAACAAACCATAATACTTGCATCATCAGTGTATGGAAACCATGGCTTTCGATGGAGTAGGTCTTGAGACCCAATGAGACACTATAACCATACAGGTTAAGAATGGACTAAACCAATCAAAAATCACTCCAACCAAATTAATAAATAGCAAAGTAAAGTCTTCTTAGAAGAAAAGGTAGTCACATGTAGAGCTGCAGCTAACGATTATTTTCAAAATCGATTAGTTAGCCGATTATTAAGTTCGATTAATCGGTTAATCGGATAAAAAAATTAAAAAATAAAATACATTTTTAAAAATGGCTCCAGTGATGGGACTACTAGTTTGTATTGAGATTGCAGTCCATCACAGGAGCAAGCTTGGAGAGGTGGAAGTAAAAAGGAAAAAAAAAGTGTGGTGTGCAATATAGTGAAATGAAAAGTGTAAAATTATACAGCAATGAATGCAGAATGGCTTTGGCTATAGAGGACTACAAAACCCAGCAATAGTACATTATACAGCACAATGCAGAATACCACCAGCTATAGAGGAATACAACAAATCCCAGCAATAATACATTATAGCTGGCGGTATTCTGCATTGCGCTTTATAATGTACTATTGCTGGGTTTTGTAGTCCTCTATAGCTGGTGGTATTCTGCATTGCGTTGTATAATGTAGTTTTGCTAGGTGTTGTAGTCCTCTCTAGCGAGTGGTATTCGGCATTGCACCACTGTATAATGTACTATTGCTGGGATTTGTTGTACTCCTCTATAGCTGGTGGTATTCCGCATTGCGCTATATAATGTATTATTCCTTGATTTGTAGTCCTCTATACAGCGCAATGCAGAATACCACCAGCTATAGAGGAGTACAACAAATCCTGGAGGTGCGGCGTGTGGAGCGTGGATGCGGGCAGATCTGGCAGCGGCGAGCGTGAGGTGGGGAGGAGGTGTGATGCGCAGCATGTGTGGAGCCGTGAACAAGGCCAACCAATCGGAAGCCGATTAATCGATGATTGAAAAAGTTGACAACTTTTTCAATAATCGATTATAATCGATTATGTCGATTAGTTGTTGCAGCCCTAGTCACATGTCTCACTCCAAATCACATATCCCCAAAATAAGAGAATTATTCTCCATTTCGGGAGTCCTGTAAGTCACTGCTTTACTCATTGGTCAGATGCACATCCAGAACCACTTGAGTATAGTTTATTATACAGCATTTATTCCAGACCACATCTAGCTGTCTCTTTAGCCATCATCAGTGCAGATTATGGAAACCTTGGCTTCCATGGCCGAGGACATGGGAACCAACAAGACAGTAAAACCATAAAGGTTATGGTGAGAATGGACTAAAGCAATCAAGGTCCTCCAACCAAATCTGTGCATAGCAGAGTAAAGCATTCTTAGAACAGAAGGTATTCACATGTCTCAGTCCATCACATATCCCAAAAATAAGGAGGATTATTCTCCATTTCAGAAGAGTGTGCGGAGTCATGAATATCATTGCTTTCCTCATTGGCCAGATGCACATACATCAGTAATCTTCCAGATAATAGCCCGCTATATACAGAGTTTTGGGTCACTGGAAAGTAATATATGTCCTCCTGTGACCCTGAAGAAAACTATGGCCAAAAGGGGTTGGACCATAGTTTTCTTTTAAGCAATCAAAAATTCCTTCAACAGAATTGGTGCGTAGCACAGTAAAGTCTTCTTAAAAATGGATTATTCCTCATTTAAAGGACAGTGGGCAGCGCCATGCATATCATTGCTTTACACCCCTTTGGCCAGATGCACATCCAGAACCGCTGGCTTATAGAGCAAATATAGCTTAATATAGTCATTGAAAACATTCTAAATCATTGGAAAAAGCAACCACTAATGATCCTGGAATTAGGCGTTTCAATTATCTCATATCTAGGTAGCTGCAAAACAATATGCGAAAGTTAATTTAGGCCATGGTGGAGGGGGGCATAATCAGTACATAGCTCAGTGATGCATTGAGGAAGGATAAAAATAGATTTGCTTTTGTGTGGAAACTTTTATTAAAAAAAGAAGATGATCTTCCTCCTTCCAAGTAAAATTGAAAAAGCAGAAGCCAATCGGAATCCATCTTTCACTGATGTGGCTTTGGTGGCTAGGGGCTGTTACACTCTACACACCCCTTTTCTAGGTCTTGCTAACTGACTATGCTTGCAAGGGTTACAACACACAATAAAAAAAAAATCATCTAAACCAAAATATGTCAAGTCACCAGACATTAATTGATTGCTTTGCAAAAGTTGGCAGCATTTTGTGCCGATGTGGAATAACAAATTTGGTAGCACATCGGTGTTTGTGGCCTACAGAGAGCTCAATAGAAGCAAGCGATTCTCCCATTTCTTTGTTCCGCTGCAAGCAATTCGTGGGCCGTTTCTGAATCCCATCTTGCAATTTATTATTATCTATTATAGGTATTTATATAGAACCATCAATGTACACAGTGCTCTACATACTATTCATTCCCATCATCCCTGACTACGAGCTTACAATCTAAGGTCTATATTCCATATGTACAAATACTAGGGCCAAGTTACCTACCAGCATATCTTTGGAGCGTAGGCAGAAAACGGAATACCTGGAGTAAACGGATCCAAGCACAGTGAGAACATGCAAACTTCATGCAGATAGTGTCCCGGCAGAACTTGGATTTGAACCGGCAAAGTGCTAACCACTGAGCCACTATGCTGTTCCAATAAAAGTGCAGTCAGCGGTGCTCACCGTAGAGGGACAGAGTTTACTTACATATCCATCCTTATTCTTTTATTGGGGATAAAACCAAGTTTGCACATCGTTTTTTCAAGGATGAATAGCAGACCCCCCTCTAATGCCACATAGCAGTTTCGGTAACCCTCGACACTTCCTCTTTGCAGCCCTCAAACATAATAAGCAAATACTGACAAGTCCATATTTGCATACTTCTAGGCACAGTGACAGACATAGTCAGCAAAAAGCCCCATGTGGGAGCAATTTTTAACCACCCTCTATATTCATTTATTGGTCAAGTACCAACACTTATTCACAATGTATAGATCATTCACTGTATATAGATAGATTGATAAATGCTGGCAGCTTTTGTGATGCTCTGAACTCACTCTATAATAAGCAACTGGGGTCAGGAGTACCCCCTTCAACTCCATTCCAAATGATGTTGAAAGGAAATGGGAGAAGCATTCTGTGGGCTTGTTCACACCGAGCGCGTTCCAGGAGCAGAGCAGTTACAGAACGGATCAAAACTGCGTGCAATGTATTCCAATGGTATTCTGGGCTCTGGTTCATACCGCAGCGTTCAGTTCTAGAGAAACTCATGCAGATCTGGTCTGCATCTGGTGTGAACAAGCACTGTATGTCTCAGTGCTGCTCATGCAGGGAGTGAAGGAGGTGCTTATTGCCCAACACACCTTGGCTAATACAAACCAGGAACATTGTTAGGACATTATGAAGAAGTTCTTCTGCCAACTGCCTACCCTAGAAGCGAGCCTATGTGATGGAGAAAGGGGTCCTAGTACCTGCTCAATGCACATCTCGCATAAATGGGTGCCTAAATCCCAAAAGGCAGCTGCGCTATATACATAAATGGTATGCCTGTCCTTGCCTATGCACCCCCTCCACCAATGAGTCAGTGCTCAGGCCTGGGATAGGTGGCACAGAGTGTTGCATTGTAAGAGTCAACTCTTTGCCCCATATCCTTCCTGAGGCACAGAGAAATGTCTAGGGCAATCAAGGTACAATATGGCACTTTATACGTGTTGTCACTTTGATTCGAAACACTGACAGGTTTGCTTTAAGCAGGCATGCTAATCACATTCTCTGATCTAATGACCAGCATCATGTAATCTGTATAAAAAAAAAAAAGCAATTATAATATTGAACATAATTTATAAAAAAGTCATGTCAAATCTTACTTTCATGCAAGTAACAATTCAATACAATAGGACAAGTTAAAACTTTATACTTCTTGAATGAATACACATGGTATTCAATGTAATAATAAAGGGGAATGACAAAGACAGAACTGAATATAAAAATACTCTGTCTCATATTTGCAAGTTTATTCTATTATAAACCCCTCGAGTTATAATAACCAGGGTAAAGCTCAATGTAAAAAGTACCTACCTGGAGAAAGCTAATCAGCAATTATTGATTATAAAGATACCAATGAAAGATACAATCTAATTGGTTTGTGAACATCACTGCAACCCTTGAGACATTTAAATCCAATACCTAAATACATGACAGTTTCTGATTGCTCTGTAAGGAATCATCAGACCCTGGAATGATTGGTTTTCCATGTGACATCCAATGGATAGTGCATGTCGGACATAATCTCCGAAAAGTACATGTGCAGTTACTGCTTATGTTTGCATAAACACCAACAGGAACTTCCAGCACACCCTCCAATCCTCCTGACCGAAGATCTGACAGGTGGCAGTCATCTGATGCGATCACTTGATTTCTTGTACCGTCAGACTGTCGCAAAGCTGCGTCAGAACACTTTGGATTTCACAAAATACCCATCCGGGCGTTGTACATAAGTTGACAGGTTTCCTTTGCATCGTAAACCTAAACCCCCCTTAGACAAAATAGAACTCACCGAAAAGGGCACCCAGGTCCCGAGTGCACAGGACACCCCAGCTAAATGCACAACTTCCTACATAAAAGCAGACAGTATTCAAGTCACATACCTTCCAGCCAGAAGACGATCCTCGGGAAAAAGGAGGAGGGGGAGAGAGGCAGACCTGCACAGACCTGTGCTCTTCCAAATCTGCAGAAAGAAGATGAGCAGTCAGTGGCAGCTGCACACTAAGCACGCACACTCACTTTCACATGATGCTCGACTAAATATGGAGACCCCAATATAGCAGTGTCCAGCCTGACGCCTCTGCCACCAGCTCTGCCTAGTGATGTCAGTCACCTACAGCACTCCTCCCTTTCCCCAAACAAGTGCCACCAGCCAGCAATCCTTGATGACTCATAAAACGGCCCGTCATGAGGGAGAGACCCAGGGCTTGGGACCCGAAGGGTGACTTGCAATTAGTATATTCAATTGCATCGACCCTTCCGAAATAGTCACGCCTTTTTTGAGGGACATCTAAAGAAACCGTCATAAATCAGAGGTTTATCACTAAAAAGATTGAGGAGTTAAAAAGGGACCAAGACTAAAATAAAGCAACATTTTGCATAAATAGGCCGCCAATAACATTCACAAGTATGGCTATTATGACTAAATATGAGTATTTATACAGAAATATATGTAGCCAGATGAAGCTGCGGATGCCTGGGGCCCACTGCAAGTTTGGGGTCCCCCTCACTTCGTTGGCCCCCACTGCAATACTAAGTTGGTAACCTAGAAGCAGCGTTTCACAACCTTGTTTTACGGCACCCTTTAAAAGTATGCAAAATCTTGAGGCAGCCCAGTCTAAAATGATTAGATTTTAAAGGAGAACTATGAGATGTTGTGTATGTGACATAATGCAAAAAAAAATTATTATATTAAATATTGTCTAAATAGAAGAGTTATGTGTACTCTTCCTTGAAACTTGGTGAGCTTTGTGTATTTTAGGGATGCACTGATACTGTTTTTTTTTTGGCTTTGGGGGGTGTAATGACTCGTAAACCGGCTTCCCGATTAGCCCTCTCCATGCTCCCTCGTCACCAGGTGCTGGCTTCCTGGCCAATCAGGAAGCTGGGGGGCGGGTAATGACTAGCAAGTCATCATACGGCACCCGGCTTCTTGAGGAGGAAGTATAGAGCCGGCTTTCTGGCTAATCAGGAAGCCAGAGGACAGGTAATGACTCTCCGCCAGGCTTCTTGATTGACCAGCTTCCCAACCAATCAAGAAACTGGGCAGCGAGTCATTACACACTGTCCGGCTTCACAATCGGCCAAGTCAAGTGACCAGTCACTGTTGCTGTCTCACCTTGTGCAGGGTGATTTGTCTTGTACCTGCCCTCTTGTATAGTTTTCTGCAGGCAGACCCAGCAGGCCCATTGGATGGAGCCTGCTGGGTCCCTCCTGCAGCTCTACTCCCTGCACTTGCAATGTGAAACACAAAGGAGATGTTACCGCCACTTTTACATTGTAATAATTGGGTCTGCAAAAGCACTTGGTGCACACAAACCCAAGCTCCTGTTTTTGATGTGTTGAAGCCCACTCCAGCCTATTTGAGTGGCTTTTTTCTATTTAAATTTTTTTGTGTGTGTGTGTAATATATATATATATATATATAACACATACACTTTTATTTATTTTTTAGGCAAAATGTTGTGTCGACATCCTTGTGGTACCTGAAATGTCCCAGTCTCTTGACACTCTACTCAAAAATTCTTCTCGATTCTGGTGATGTGGTGCACCGACTCTAGTGCCAGTCCAAACCTCTTCACATACTGTGAAGAAGAGTTGCGCAGGGAAGCTGCTTTTGGCTCAGCACAATGATGTCCCCCCCATGTGTCTCCTGCACAAGCTTGTGTGGCATCAGATCACATGATTAAGTACAGGGATCACATGGGGGGGGGAGGGGGGGCATTCACTGTGGAGGGGCATTTAAAAAGGAGGAAACATGGGAAGGCAAAATCTAAACAAATTAAACTTCTGCTTTAAACTCTCTCACTCCAGTAACGCAAGAAACAGGCTGTGCATTGGGCAAGGGCAACTTCAGCTAATTTTGAGAGGCCACAGTATGGCTATAGGGCATTCTGGTAACTGATCTTCCCTTAACATGCTTCCTATTATAAACCTACAGGTGTAAACTGCAGAACTAAATGGCAGCATTTAAAAAAAGGTCATCTCTCTCTCTGCTCATGCTGGATTTAAATTCTCAGCAACTCATAGCTCTATGAGGAACAGCTTCAAACTATATATTCTCTCTCGTCCATTTGGGGGGAAAAACCCTGCTACTTAAAAAAATAAAATAAAAAAGAACCTCGGGTATATTATAAAAGATCTGCTGTAAAGTAAGAATGCTTTCAATAAGTAATGAAATATATTTTAAATTGTTTATTTTTATCAATTTACACAATTCAAATGCAAGTGAAGAGAAGAAAAAAATGTAAATCAAAATCAATATTTGGTGTGACCACCCTTTGGCTTCAAACCAACATCAATTCTTAAGCTGCCCATGCACCTGACGATTATCGTACGATAATCGCGTGTGATCTCGCGATCGTACAATAATTGGCAGATTATGGGCAGCGTGCGACCGCATTTACTGTGCGGTTCCGCGACTTTCGTATTACGAGCACGCTAGAAAATCGTACGTTTTTTGGCGGGTTAGTAGCGCGATCGCAAGAAGAAAGCCGTACGGCCCGAGGTGCGCAAGCGCACACTGCCTGCTCACCATTGCGATCATCTGTAAGCCCTGCCATCAACGGGGAGGACTTGCGATGATCGCAAGTATGATCTGCCTGTCCATGATGGGCAGGTCGTACGTCGTATTTTTGCAGATTGCACTGGACCAGAAAGCAAGCACTAATGTGCCTGCTTTCCGGGTGCAGGCAATCGCACTGCGGGTGGGGGGCGTGGCTGCGGTGCCATTGACTTCAATGCATCGCCACACCCCCTCCCGCCCCTGAACACAGGGAGCCGGCTGGCTTGCGTTCCAGAGGCTGAACGCACTGAAACGCGGACTTGGTGGTGTGAACCGGCCCTGAAACACAGTCTTTAACTGAAACCAAAACAGCTAAATCCAAATATGAAGAAAGGAGCTGCACTCCAAAAATGAATCTTTCGTATACATTTTAATCCATGAGGATAGATAAGCTGTACACTGACACATGACCTCATGACACATGACCTCAAGCGTTCCACCATTACGGCTCGATCACAGAGCTCAAGCTGTAATGGTGGAACGTGTGAGTTCATGCGAGACCTATAGCTTAGAATTAGGAAAGCTCATGCTGATTGGAGAAAGCTTTAGCAGATGACTCCAAACTCTGAGAAGATCATTGCTTCTTCACAGAGAGCAAGGGTTCAGCATGCTGGCAGGAGACAGGCTTTCCTAACTAGGCTGTGGCTGCTTTAGAAAGAAAATGAACATCTTTTGTTTTGATGCACCCAGATTATATTTAGCCAATTTAAAAAGGTTCATTTGGGCTGTAAATCCTCCTGCCACCCGGCAGATGCCAGGATTGTACACCGAGGTGTACATGCTGAGCATCTTGAATACTCCTGCAATCAGGAAGGGGAAAAAAAAAATGGATTTATCCTAGGACTGCTAGTACTCACAAGTTGCACAAGCAGCTGTGTGCCTGCTCTGAAATGTGTACACAAGCTTACTAAGAGCAGAACAGGTTCAGAATCAGTGCCGCCCAAAAACTAACATTTGAAGAAACTACATAACCTAAGGATGAGCTTTGGCTACATTATATTTCCTAACTGGTCCTGTGATTGGGCTGGGGGCGGAGCCATACCCGTTGTGTGCTGCCATGGATTGGTGTCAGGAAATCTATCTATCTATCTATCTATCTATCTATCTATCTATATATATATATATATATCTATATCTATGTCTATATATATATGTCGTTTCAAAGCAGCTCAGTTCCTCTTGATCAAGACCTGATAGATATGGACCGAGCTCCATCAAAACACTGACAATAACATTCTGATGCTTTGACTTCTCTCTGCTGCTAGACCCGCGAGTGCCTCTATACCTACTCTGGATTGGTATGCACATTTTTGTGGATGAGCACCGGGGCATTTACCTTTCAAACAGAGTTCATTCTGTAGGACACAGATGTGTAAAACAATGCCAATGAACTTCTGTACTCAGAGGTTCATTGGCAGAAGATAAACCGGCAGAGGACATGCACGGCTCCAGCGGTGAAGATTTTTTTAAAGGAGAAGTATTGGGAGAGTAAAATGTACTCTGCTCAATAGTTTGAGCCGGTGTGTGACATTGCAGCACTCACATGTCGGCTCTATAGCTCAAGAACTGAATGATCGCAAACTGCTGATCGCTTAGCTCACGGATTCTACTTGTAGAGTGTGGTGACCGTCAGTCCTCTCTCTGTTCCTCCAGTGCTCACTGGAGGGCAGACGGGGGGGGGGCACAATTGGTTCTGGCTCTAGGAGAGGCAGAGCCAGCTGTCAATCAGGTAGCAGGGTGGACCCCAACCATCATTTGGGATCTGTCCCAGCTGCAGCGTGGCTCTGCGCTGTCAGCATATAGCGGTCAGTAGCCTGCTATATTGCTTACTTTGGGTAACAGGAGTACATTAGTAAATGTACTTCGGTGACCCAAAAGAGAACTATAGCCAATAGTCATCCATTACCAAACGGCTAGGCAATCGAGTCAGCGATATCTCACTGGATTGGGGACAGTTAAGTGTAAGGCTGGGGGGTCTGAGGGTGCAGATACACATTAAAGTATATATACGCCAAATCAGTCAAATCTTATATACGTTGTTTACAATCCTTTTAAAACCTGCAGCTTTCACAAATCCCTGCCATGAAAGTCCTTGTTTAGGCCCTGCCTGTTGCATTAGCCTGTGTGGGGACTACAAGTAGCTAAGCTGACATACTTTGCACAGACATGGTTCACGGTGGTCCCCACCGGAAGGCAGTCCAGAGCGATGATGTGCAGCTTATGCTGGAGCAAGTGCATGTGGACAGGAAATGGTGGAAAGTCTGGAGGAGATCAGCAGTGATAAGATGCCAAAAAAAGGATTTAGTTGTTGCCACACATTTGTTAGAAAAACTAAGGCACATTCTTAAAAAGCAGGAGAATCAGACATTCACCAAACATTAAATGCAAGTGAATCTTCCTAGGGCATGCATTTTAAATGACAGTGAATGATTCACAACCAGTGAATGTTGAGAAAGTCACATTTACGGCTTTATAAATATGCCCAGATTGGATTTTTAGATGTAGATCCTTTCCGGAGAGAAATATTGGGGCTGCCATTCCATTTCATATTATGAAACACTAGTACCCTGGCTGGTATGCTGAGACTCTGGTTTCAATAGGCACTGACCCGGAACAAGTAAATAAGGATTGTGTTCCTGATCTGCATGCCTGCTCCAGGTCAGAGACTCCTGATCTGCATGCCTGCTCCAGGTCAGAGACTCTGAATGTAGTGAAGTCAGTGGGTCCACATCATAGCAAGCCAACTTGCATTTTTTCTTATATCAACAATGGCAACCCATGCATCTCTCTCAGGAAAGGTTTACTTTAAACCCACCTCCCCCATATGTATGATTAGAATACTCAGCCCCGCAGTATACTGCCGCTTCGGATGTTGTAAAATGTCAAGTACGCTACAAAACACAACTTGAAACATCTTTAAAAAATGAGTGAAGTACGCCTGAGCCGCTGGGTGGCTGACATCTGAATGACTACGTTTTATTTATATGTTGCAGTAAGTGATCGCAATAAAAAGGTGCCCAGGCTGCAGCAATACTCTGCAGCCACCAGGTGGCAGAATACAACTTTAACCAGCAATAATAAATTCCATGAAAAGTTCAAATATATTATCATACATAGACAAGAAAATCTATCGTGGGCAAATCTGAGCCAGTACAGAAAAATGTCACCGATTCTCAGTTTGTGCTCCGACTATCATGCCGGGTTACCAGGATTATTAGGATTAGCATGTTGCGAGGTTCTACAGTATTAGGTGTAAGAGCAAAGAGTACAGAGCAGCAGTTGGCTACTTGCTGATGGAAGAGCACATTGATGCTATCTTAAGTGTCTATGGAGACCTACTCATTGCAGTGATGCTTACAGCAATGCACTCACTAGTGCAGGGGTGGGCAACTCTGGCTCGGTTGTGGAACTACTAGTCCCATGAGGCATTGCAATACTCACAGTTACAGGCAGGACTCCCAGAGGCATTTTGGGATTTGAAAATCACTCCTCATAATTCGAGCCGACCTGTGACAATGAAACTGTCTCAGGTCAGCTCAATAGATCGGGG
Organism: Nanorana parkeri; assembly: GCF_000935625.1. Classification (NCBI taxonomy): domain Eukaryota; kingdom Metazoa; phylum Chordata; class Amphibia; order Anura; family Dicroglossidae; genus Nanorana; species Nanorana parkeri. Next base: position 472,375 of record NW_017306830.1, on the reverse strand, counting down.
AGTGAACATGTACCGTCGCTCGCTCACTTCTTGATCCTGTCCCTGCAGAGAGCCGTGACTGTCACTCATGGCTCCCTGCAGGGATTCCCCCCTCCCCTCTCCGATCCTGCAGCGCTGACTGGCGCAACGTATGGGGGAGGGGCCGGGTACAGCTGGCTCTGCCTCTAGATAGGCAGAGCCAGCTGTCACTCATGCAGCTGGGTGGATCCAGACAGTAATGTCGGGATCCGTCCCGGCTGCGGCGTCTCAGTATACCGCGAGCTGTAGCTTGCAGGTATACTGAGCTTCGGGTGACGGAAGGACGCTAGTTTGTGTCCTCCCGTTACCCTTAAGAGAACTATGGGGAAATGCCCTGACCCCATAGTTCTCCTTTAAAGCACAGCTGTGGGGCCAGTGTTGCCCAAACCTACACTAGTGCGTAGCAGGGCCATTTATTTTCCATGCCATGCCCTCTTACTACAGATCCCATCCCACACTGCCATCTTCCAATAGTACTTCATTGGGAACCAGCTGTCTCTACCTGGTTCTTATAGCCGGCCCAACCATAATGCAACACCAAATCGGTTTACAAGTTGTTCTACCAATGGTAGAAAGTAATGCCTCCTGGGATGCAGGCATCACATGTCTCAGGAGGTATTACTGTTGTAAGAGGAGGCTAGACATCATTATCGCCTAGGCAGGGGGCGGGTCTAACAGAAAAAGACAAAATAAATGTAGAAATTACACTTAAATGTTGGCGGGGGGGGGGGATTAGAATGCTGGAAAATCTTCTTTTTTTAAGGTCCGCTTTAAGAAATAGGATAGTGTCATCTCCCCTCCCCAGCCTGCTGATTGGCTAGTGGAGAAGCATCACAATGTTAATAAGTGATCATCTCTGTGCTTTCTCCTCCTGTCAGCAAGTACCCTGTTAGCACATTTGCATGCAGCAGAACCCGATTGTGTAGCCCCTCCTTCTCCCAGTCTGAGACTTTCAGGAAGCTAATATGATGATGGATTCAGGTACTAACACTATCTGAATTTGCAGTATACATACGCAATGATTTTTAAGGGAGTACACAACTTTAGTGGGGTGTTTTTTGTTTTTTAATATCCACCTGAAGTTTAGCTTTTACTGAAGTAAAACCCTCCCTTGCTATTCTCACCTCTCCCGACACACATTTTGAATAATAAAATATTTGAAATATACTGTACACACTACTGCACCCAGGTTCTTCCAATGTAATGGATATGCGGGCCACAATCTGCAGCTATCACACTGGCTTAGTCCATGACATGCTTAGTGGCTGACAGCTGGGAATGGGGAAGTCGCTTATTCACATAAGCAAAACATTCTCATTCCCAGCTGTCCGTCACTGACAATGCCACAAACGGTGCCAACTCTTCGTGGGCGAGCTCCAATATCATAGTGTCATTGAAACAGAAAAGCCTCCGAATCTCGAGACAGCAAACATCTGTTAGGAAGCCAAAATGAATTCTATATTTCCATATTTACGTGTTATTTCCGTTACAGAGAGAATTCAATATTTTGAAAAAGATTTCACATCTGTGCATCATTTCTCTGCTTTTTTAAAGTGATATTAAAGTAGTATTAAACGCTTGTGTTTTTGTTTGCATATATCTACTGCTACCAAGCAGAAGATATATGCAAAACATTAAAAAAAATAAAAGTTACCAAATAGGTAATTACTTACCTGTGTCTCTGCACAGCTTGCTCCCGTCTGAAGATCTGAAGATCTGAAGATTCTCGAGCGGCCGTGAAGGATGATGGGGCGGGCGTATGCGCAGTACAGATCTGCGGGCAGGAGAAGATGAGAGACGCAGTGTAAGTCAATGCACGCAGCCGGGAGCGTGCACAGACTCTGTGGGACACAGAAGACAGCAGTCAGCGTTGGATCAGAGACCGGCACCAGCGCTGGAGGGACTCCTGAAAACTACAGGAAGGAAGATGAACGGATCAAGAGGCATCATGTAAGGTAAGTTCTTAAAGCAGCATTTGGGGGGGGTGACTTTAAAGGAGAACCATGAGGGGAGTGATTTTCACTCATCCTGATAGTTCGAGCCGACGTGCGACAATGAAACTGTCACACGTCGACCCAATAGATCGGGAAGTGAGCAAACGCACACCGTCGCTCGCTTCTCGATCCTGTCCCTGCAGAGAGCCGTGACCGTCACTCACGACTCCCTGCAGGGATTCCCCGCTCCTCCAGCCGAATAGATGGGGGAGGGGGCGGGCACAGCTGGCTCTGCAGCTAGATAGGCAGAGCCCGCTGTCAATCACGCAGCTGGGTGGATCTCGACAGCAATGTCGGGATCCGTCCTGGCTGCGGCGGTCTCAGTATACCGCGAGCTGTACTGAGCTTAGGGTAACGGGAGGACGCTAGTTTATGTCCCCAATTGACCCTTAGGAGAACTATGGGGGAAAACACTGACCCCATAGTTCTCTTTTAATGTCAAAGGGTTTTTCAGCTATTTCAAATCCTAATTAAATCACTTACAATGGATGCTGCATTTTTAAAGTCTGACCATCTTAGTTTCCTGCAGAATCACTTGTTCCCCTAAGCACTTGCCCTGATATCCTGTTATAGGGTGGCTCCTTTCCCTTACAGGGTCCTATAGAGACACCCTTGTGTGTGCTAGTAAGCGGTGTGTCAAACACAAAAGGCACAGCAAGGCAAGACACTCCCCTGTTCCCTACTCCTCCATCCTCTGTTCTCCAAGCTAGTAGATGGACATCTGCTGGAGACCATCTCTTGTGATCTTATACTAGACAGGAAGCTCAGGGAAGCCGAGCTGAGGGAGTTGGAGCTGTTTGGAAACATGATGCTTGCGAGTGTTTGAGCAAAAATTTAAAGAAATACTTTGCTGGGCAGTGTATATTTGTTTGATCCGCATTCATTATTGAAAAAAAAGGTTTGAGAGTTTTATACCACTTTAAGCGCAGTCAGTTTCAGCCATGTATATTTTTATACAGTGTAACTCATGTAGCAAAATGTCAACTTGATTCAATGGAACTCTTCTGCCAGGAATGTTAAGATGCACCCAAAACATGGCCCCACCCCGACGTTTCTCTGGGAAAATATGAATTGCTACATACTTTTAACCTCTCCAGTATAATCATTCCTTGGTAGTGTTCCAGTCTCTTCTCCAGTATACAAGGTAATCATTATACACAGAAAGGCCAAATAACCATCAGATATGAATGATGAAGACCACAGCGTGTCCCGAATTATACTCAGTGTAATAGAACTGCATTTAATCTGCACTGTGGTAATCTATAATAAAGAGGGAGTATTACGCTTCCATTACGTAGGAGTAAAATTAGGACATGTGACAGCGCGCACCTCTTAAAGAAGGCCTGCCCTACCCCCTCCCCCACTGCAAGGGTGCAAGGCTCATTTTTGCCTAGGGTGAAAATGAAAAAGTTATACTCGCCTATCCCTCGGGCCGGCTTGCTCTTAGAGTGGTCCCTGGAGCCTCGCTCCCTCTCCGCTGCAGCTGTTTAAGGATCCTCAAGTCATCATGTTCTATACACTGTGTATAGGATGTGAGGACACAAAAGGAGCGCCGTCACAGCCGACAGGATCTTAACCCTCGCCATTCTGTTCAGCTGTCAGCGCTAAAGGTCCCATTTACACCAGCCGTTGCGCAAAATGCACACAGCGGCTGGTGTGCAGTGCCTGACACAATGCCGATGCGCCAACCCCGAACTGTTTTTAAATGCCACAATTGACATTTAGTTCTACAGGCACAGTGGGGTGCGAGGGGTCACATCCCGCTGCTCAAAAAAAAAATAAGGCATGCTGTACTTTTTTCAGTGCACACCACTGCGTTCCCACTGCAACATGGGGGTGTGAACAGTAAATTGCCTTGTCTTGTGCTGGGGCTGCACTGGAAACAACAGCCAGCACAGCCCCAACACATGTGCTGTGAATGGACCCAAAGTCAAAAAGCCCTATATACGTACCTAGTCAATTTGGTTGGAGCTTACAACAGGGCTATGGACTCACTCCACACACTCACATGACAATGTTTAGGAACCCAGCTCTTGTAAGATGGGAGATCATCACATGGTCCACCATAGCTTGGCATTTTCCTTCAATCCAGTATTATTTGTATTATTATACAGGATTTATATAGCGCCGCCAGTTTGCGCAGCGCTTTACATATAGGGAAGACATTATAATTACAATACAAATCAAGACAAGATGGTAAGGAGGGCCCTGCCCCTGAGGGCTTACAATCTAAGAGGCAGGGGCAAGTGATACATGAGGAGGTAGCTGTGTGGGGATGAATTGTTTGAGAAAAAGTTCAGTGGTTAGTTTAAGTTAGGATAGGCTTCCCTAAAGAAATGAGTCTTTAGTGATCGCCGAAAGACACTCAGAGTGGGAGATAGGGTGGGGTAAGGAGTTCCAAAGAATAGGAGAGACTCTACAGAAGTCCTAGAGGTGAGCATGGGAGGAGTTGACGAGGGAGCTAGAGAGCAGGAGGTCTTGGGAGGAGCCGAGGGGACGGTTAGGGTGATACTTTGAGACAAGGTTGGAGATACAGCTTGGGGCAGAGTTGTGGATGGCTTTGTAAGAGATTGTTAATATTTTGAATTTTATCCTTTGGGGGCGATTGGAAGCCCAATAGATAGACAGTAGAAGGACTGGAGAGTTAGGGGAGTGAATGAGAGGAGAATATTAGCAGGAAGGGGATATGATGAATGGGGGGGGAGGTTAGTAATAAAACTTAATAAAAAACTGTTGCTTTGCCCTGCATTGGCAAAGCACAAGTTCCCTTTACGAGAAGCCATGGGGCTGCCTTGGTGCCTTCTACATTCCATTTCCCTGGCCAGCACTGCTCTGTGGGAAGCTCACCCACACAGTAATAAATACAGGATGGGCTGGTTTACAGGAAATACACTGTATGATGTATGGGCTAGGAGAACATTTCCTGGTACACTATTTTCATGGGGTAGATTGTTTGGTAGGCTCTAAGGTGGACCTGTCAGTGTTTATAAACCACAAAAGGCACTTAACGCCCACATCTGATCAGATGAACAAAAACAGCCCACGCACACACGTGTTAAACCTTATTAGCTCCTTTAATATATTCATACTGCCTGACGCTGCACGAATCTACCTTTACTTAGCACGATACAACTTAGCAGGACACCTCTGTATCCATTGCATGTGACACTCAACACCACATTTTCAACACCAGGCCAGGGGCCTTTTCACAACTGAGCATTTTGTCTCGCAATAACCCTAATTGCGACAAAGCAAAGTTAAACAATCCCGGTATTCAAAATGAGGGGATTTTATTAAAAAACGGGACACAGAATCTGGAGCAGATGTCCATGGCAACCAATCATCTTCTTCCTTCAGTTTGTTGAGTTAAGCTTTGGAAATGAAAAAAGGTACAAGCCGACTGGTTGCCAAGGGCGACTGCTCCAGATTCTCTCTGCTCCAGTTTTGATAAATCCCCCCTCATTGTTTTGTAGGTGCCCTGTACTCCCACAACGCTGGTTAAAAAAAAAAAAAAGTGCAGAAACATGCAGACAGGCTGCATTTTTGTACAGTGCACGCCGGGCTGCTGCAGAGACCTGATTAGAGTTTACACTTTGCACACTGCCAATAGCGTAAAAAAAAAAAAGGAAATGGCAATAGCACCCGCTACACACCGCTGTCACCCAATGGACAACAGTTGCACACTGAAACGGGCCAACCGTGTTAGAATGTGGCTGGTGTGAACCAAGTCTTAAATACGGACCCTAACCAGAATCTAACCCCTAAGGCCCCTTTCACACAGCAGGTCTGATCGGGTCCGCCTGTTAGCTTTTCAAGTGGACCCAATTGGATGCCCATTGCTAGTCTATGGGCAGCCGTGTATAAATAGACGGGCGTACGTTTACTAGGGCTGCAACAACTAATCGAATAATCGATTTTGAAAATAATCGTTAGCTGCAGCTCTAACGTTTACAACCGGCTCAGGCCAGGTCCAGAAAAACAAACGTTCCGTTATGCTGGATCAGGGGTAATCTGATGTAAACAGACACATGTCCATTGACGTCCGATTACCAACATACATGGGTCCGGTAAGAAAAAAAAAACTGTACGGACACGGGCGTCACAGCGGAGACATCTGCTCCGTACCGCTCTGGAGAGGATGTGTGCAAAGATCCTCTGCAGATCAGCCCGAGTGAAAGGGGCCCAAGGCCCAATCACACAACAGGCGTTTCGTCGCACATTTTTTCCCCACACTGAAACGCATGCAAATCAAAATCCCATGCATGTCTATGGGGGACGTTCGTGCAAACGCGCTAAATTGCGTGTAACAAAACGCTGTATAAAATAGTCCGTGAACTTCTTTTGTGGCGCGTATCAACTTGTTTTGCTCTATAGCCTTCACACTGGAGCGCCTGTCCATGCACATTCGGTTGCACAATGCACTTTAATGTGCATTGTTCAGACTATTGCGGGAAACAAAAAATAGTGCAAGCGCGATAATATGGCGGATTCCGCACTTTCGCGGCTGTATAATAGCCTCAAACTAGCGGAATCCATGCAGTTGTTTCGCATGTAGCGTTTGCGTTGGAAAACCGTGCACGAAATGCAAACACTAAGGCCTCATTCACACTGTAATCGGCTGGTACGTACAGCTCTGTACTGAGCAGCTCCCGGGAAAGACAGGTGCTGTGTGTGATTAGTATGCAGCCTCCGTCCTTCTCTATGGGACTACGCGGCTGTACGCCCCCTTACGATCACCAGCCCTGCACGTCCGTGTGGGTGTACGTACTCGTACGCCGACAGGATGGATCCGGTCGGCGCCCGAGCCAGGAAACGCGCACCCCTACGGACCTGCACTTGAGGTGAGCATAGGGCAGAGTACGGCCGTGTAGTCCCATAGAGAAGGACGGGGGCTGCGTACTAGTCACACGCAGCACCTGTCCTATCTGGGAGCTGCTCAATATGGCCCTGCACGCAGCACGGAGCTGTACGTGCCGGCCGATTCCAGTGTGAATGAGGCCTATATGCGAGTGGAGCCTTAGACGTAAAAATCATACTTCAACTATAAATATTTACCACAGCAAAATTAAACACGACACAACTATAAATATTTTTTTTTTTTTAAATACAAGATGGAAAAGCATCAAAGCTGTGCTGATCAAAACACTGAGTGTCCGAATACATCAAACGTCAAAATGTAATGAGCCATTTAGGCTGGGGTCCTTTTTAAAACATTTCATCACTCCAGCCATTTACTGTTATGAAACATTCAACATTGCTTCTGTGTGCCTGTAGACATTTCCCAAGAAGGAACAAATTCCTTTCTGGTCTAAAATAAAAATCACATGGAAGGGGATTTGTCAAAACTGGAGCAGCCGAAATCTGGAGCAGCTGTGTATGGCAACCAATCAGCTTCTCTCTTTAATTTCCAAATCTGAACTGAACAAACTGAAGATAGAAGAGGATTGGTTGTCACGCACAGCAGCTCCAGATTTGTCAGCTTCAGCTTTGATAAATTCCCCCAGTTTAGTGCAACAGCTCCTCTCATGCCATTCTATACACAGACAGTGGTGGGTGGGGGGAATTTTGCAGCTTTTCTAAAAAGTCTGAGCTCTTAGGACTAAGGATTTATCAAAACTGGAGCGGACAAAATGTGGAGCAGTTGCCTGTGACAACCAAATCAGCTTATCTCTGCAGTTTAGCTTTGAAAATGAAAGGTGGATGCTGATTGGTTGCCATGCACAGCTGCTCCAGATCTTGTCTGCTCCAGTTTTGATAAATCCCCCCATTATAATTCTGATTTTTCTTAGCTCATCAGTCAGCCCTATGCATTTTGAAGCGCTACGGCCACTGCATGAAAAAAGGAACCTCATTATTTTGTATGGGGCCCATTCACACCTATTCATGGCACTGCGACTTTATAAAAGAGTGCCAATAGGAGTGCATGACAAAAACACTTATGGCATGCAATTTTGTGTGATTTTAGTGCAGGATACTAGCAACCTATATTTTATTTTACCTTTAAGGCCTCATTCACACGAGAAAAAGGCGGCACATACAGCTCCGTGCATGGACGTATTGGGCAGCTCTCGGGAAGGACAGGTGCTGCGTGTGATTAGTACGCAGCCCCGTCCTTCTCTATGGGAGTATGCGGCCGTATGCCGCCCTACACGTCCGTGCAGGTGTCCGCACTTGTACGCTGACAGGATGGATCATGTCTGCGTCCGAGCCGGGGCACCCGTACGGACCTGCAATTGGGGTGAGCGTAGGGCGGCGTACTGCCATAAAGAAGGACAGGGGCTGCGTACAAATCACACACAGCACCTGTCCTTCCCGGGAGCTGCCCGATACGGCCGTGCACGCAGCCTGGAGCTGTACGTGCCGGCCTTTTCTAGTGTGAATGAGGCCTTAGTGGCCAAAAAGTGTAAAAATTGCATGCATATGTAAACAAAGATTTAGGGTATACACATACACTGAACCTGATGGACCTGTGTCTTTTTTCAACCTCACCTACTATGTAACAAGTACAGGGTATAGTGTTTTTATTATGCAGGCCTGAAAATTCCCATTGATGGTTAAAAAAAACAAAAAAACGCTTTGTACCACGACTCCTTTTGTGTAACATAATTAAATAAACTTCAGCTCTACGGTGACATCTCCCCACACACTTCACTGTGAGATTGCTGGATTTCTATTTTTACTGCAGTGCGTTTCATGGAAAGCGGGTACATTATGTGCCACTCCTACATGAAACAAGGGCAGGCTGCTCACACGCTCAACGTTCTCAGGATGACATTAAACTTTTTTACAAGTTACGGCAATTATCAAGGCAGCAGAACAAAGCAACACTCCTGGAATGAGTAATACGCTGTACATTATGGAACAATACCCGATCGTCATCGTTAATTATAGAACAAGCGGGAAAAGTGTTAGATGTAAAATAAGCTTTATATTATTCCTATAAGTATATGTAAACCCAATCACTTATCATTATCACATACGCTGTGACACGTTAATGTAATTCAGTCATTTTCAATATTTTTACATTTGCAGCGCTCATTAAAAAAAAGAATACCTGGTGCTCCTGCCACGTCCAGGCACTTTCTATTGTAGGGTGACAATGCTCGGTTCCCTGAAGCCCAACTGCACTTCGGCATTGTCACACGGGGTTCCCATGGAGAGTACATGTGCTTACACACTTTGCACTGGCATGGTGAGCCATCAGGTAACCCCCCGTGAGAAATGCCATGCAGTCATCACTGGAGGAACTTCATATAGACAGGAGGTTGGCTGCAAAGAGGCTACAGAAGACCTACAGCACCGAGATGCAACAAAGGATGAAATAGAGGTCGCAAACAGGTATTTTTTTTATGGATGGCAATTGTTTATACGATTCATAGTGCTTTAACAAACTAAATGTCCTTCAGTTAGGGGTCTTCATCTCTTTTGAATGACAGGTTGTCCTTTTATTATTACACCAAAGGCAGAGTCAGGCCCTAAAGCCCCCTCCTACAGTTTCAAAGTCAAAGGCACTGGGAAAATAGCGCTTAGAGTCCAGAGGTGTGGACAAGCTGCCAAGCCCCAAGAACATGCATGGGAGCAGGACAAGGGCATTCTCAAAGAGTGGGAAAAGCATCCACACGTCCTGTCTCTGCAGCTCTTCTTGTGGGATCTACATCCACATTCCTATTTAAAGAAAACAAATATTGGAAATAGTGTCCAAAACAGGCGAGCAGAGGGTAAAGGGCTAGTCAGCAGTATTGCCTGTAAGCTCCCTGCGGCTGACCTTTCACCCCCCCCCCCATTACTAAATTCCATACCTTTTTCCACACTTTCTATGAGGAGGTAGCCATATTGGTAGCAGTATATGTCAGAGCCGTCTCCTTGATGCCTGGAGACATGATGACTGATGGGGTAATATTTAAGACTCAGCAGAAGTGGAGGAAGGACAGATACACATAATGGATGATCTAGAAGCAGGGACATCCATGCACTACATGACTAAAGGTACCGCTTTCTCTCCAGCAAGCAGATCAGTGAGCAGCACAGTAGTGACATTACCAAATTTCCCTGCAAATCCCGAGAGACTAGTAGTCAGAGGCAGCGGGTGTGTTAGATGATTTCATACTGCAGATATACAGCTTATGAGTCTCAAGGAACAGGAGTGTATAGGAACCCTCACATACCAGAATGTGCACTTTTATTTCTTAAGAGTAATTCAAGATAAAACGTTTTTTTTTATTTTTGTTACAGTATTGGTAAACCCGTAAATTAGTTTTTGGTTCTCACTGCAATGACAGCTAATTAGGGATGTCCCGATACAATTTTTTCAAGACCAAGTACAAGTACTTTCCCTCAGGAACTTGCCAATACCAATTACTGATAGTTTTTCTTAAAAGGGACATGTGACTTTTTAAAAAACAATACAGACTAATGATTTTTGGGCAGTTTGAAGAACTGTAGCTCAATCAATGATTATTCATCAATGGAGAATGGCAACTAGCTAAAGACTAAAAATCTCAGCAATCCATGATTATTCATCAAAGGAGAATGGCAACCTGCAATCATAGATTGCGGAGATTCGTAGTCCTCTATTGCTATATAATCATTGATTGTACAAGTAGTTGTGAAAATGCCCCATATAGGGACATCCATACAGCTGAGCTGATACAATGAAATTCTGTGATATGGCAGCTTAGGTGGTACTCTCAGCGGCGTATTTTTGTCCTAGGCAAGGCAGCAACGCCGCCCTCAGCGAATCTGCCGCTCCAGGCAAACGCCTTGTTTACACAGAACACAGAAGACTATGATGGTGCAACTATATGAAATGTAGACCACATTAGGGAAGAGCTGACCGCATGCTGGACCTAGGACAGTGAAGTTGAAAGTAGTAAGTTCGACTATCAATAATGTCACCACTGCCAGGAAGAAGAAAAAAAACGGAAAATATCTGTCACACTGAGGGGGCAGAGGGGCATGCCGATGGGCTTATTTATTCACAGCTAATAAATAAAAGTACAAATTTGCTTAGCGCTTAGTCCAGCACTAGGGATAAACCCTCTGGAAAACACCACTGCCAAGAAGTAGATGGGATCTATATTTGGCCCTCTCTGGTCCATTACATAGGCAAGCTGCAAAGCAAGAGCCTCCCTCTGTGAAGTTTGGTATGGGCTGCCAGTTCACAAATGACATCAAATGGAGTAACAATGTATAGAAGTAAGAACATTTTTGTACAATACTGCACAGTAAACAGATGAACACTGTACATATGAGCTTTCTTATGCCGATACATGCACAGAATACAGGCATACCTAGACCCTGGCACATTCCAACAGGTCTGCTGTTGGGTGCATTAGGTCTAGCAACACCCAGGCTTCTAAAAAGGCACTATATGGTGGAGTGATCTTCTGCCCAACAGTGCCTGCTGACATCCACCACCAATGCCAAGCGGCACAGAAGCAGTAAGGGGGGGGGGGGGGTCACAGAGTCTCTTCTCTTTTAGGTACGAAACACCAGTCTATGGTTCACTGGTCAACAACATAAGTGGGCACCCCGATGCGAGGGGAGGCACAAAATTGAAGAGCACAAGAGGCTTCATGTCAACAGTTGCCCATACCGGAACTGTCAGAAGGAAGCCTACAAGTCCCAGGGATAAGGAAAGTAATCCTGTAAATTGAAGCTCCTCTACACTAAACAAGATTTATCTCCTGTATGATATAGGAGAGGTATCCACATTTTATTGCTGTAAGCCAAACGCAGTTCAGCTTTTTAAGAAGGCATTCCAAAAAGACAACTGTGTGTGAAGATCTGACCAGGACTTTCCGATCAGAAAATAAATCTAGACACAGCAGATTTCACATACATGTCTTTTACGCACAGCGTGTTCTGAATATCTCCCCGGCCAAACGTATTCTGCTTCAACACACACTCGCCTATTTAAAAGCACAGCTGTTAACATGATGTCTCTGACACCCCATATAAAAATAACAACCTTTCCTTTATGTATTGCTATGTTGCACTAACCCTTTAGCGACAAGATGATAATTAGTCATGGCAAGAGGCATCAGATTGGTTACAATCCCCACCCTGGCTCCAGAGTAAGGGCATAGAATTCGCTAGTGTACCCAACGCATGTCACAGCCTCTTCCAGCAGCTCAGCACCCAGCTTGCTGCATGTATAAATACTCCGTTCATGATCCCAGCCCCCGCACTGGGAGTGCTGGGGGCACTGTGCCAAAGGGGAAGGGGCTACCCTCATGACATCAGCCCGTTCGATGGTTTAAGCCACACAGGGGCACGCGATTACTATTAATCAGTGTCAGCCACTGGCTTACTGGCTCTTGAACTTGAGGCAAGCTTAGGAACAGCAGATGATCACAGCCCAGCTTACACAAATACCTGCACATTCCAGTTTCCATGCACTTCACGGCAGCTACAAAGTTCTACAAAAGCTTTTTTTCACTGAGCAGTAAAGAGAAGAAGTGGTACCAATTCGATCTGTATCTGTGGTTGATCCGCAGATATATGGGCTAGGGGGTCATACAACTTTTAGATTGTAAGCCCTCACGGGCAGGGCCCTCCTTACCATCTTGTCTTGACATGTATTGCAGGGGCGTCCCGAGACCGGTTGTCACCCGAGAGTGACGTCATTGTGCATGCGCGAGACATCGCCACAAGCAGGCGCGTGACAGTCATCATGCATGCGCGGTCATCTTATTGACACCTGCCGGAGGCCATCTTGCTGATGGACGACAGCAGAGAGAGGAGGGGACATTCACCCGGCGGGATGAGGTATGCCACCGGGTCCCCTCCTCTCTCTTGACACTGTTGGGCTCTCAGTCAATGACTTTTCAGAGGGGGTGACACCAAAGTGACAGTAAGTCACTGTCACCCCTCCAATAGTGGCACCCGGATGCGGGCTGCACCTCCGCTCCCCCCTTGTGACCCCACTGTTGTATTGTAAATGTAAAGTCTTCCTTATATTGTAAAGCGCTGTGCAAACTGTTGGCGCTATATATATCCTGTACAATATAACAAATATTACCTGCCCCTGCAGTGTTGCTTGCCCTGGATTCATTCTTTTAAAGGACCACTACCCTAAAAATCATGCACAGCTTATAGTTTTTATGGACACATCACCATACCCATATCACAGCGTATATAGACCAAGAAACAAAAATATATTATATTGCAGCTTACTTTTACCAGATGTGGTGGCTGCATTAGATTTTATTTCCACCTGCTGATCATGCCAGTAACACATTTCCTGTCCAAGGGTAACAATGCCTTTTCACTGGACAGTATGTATGGAGCAGTGTTGTCATCCTTGAACTAGACTACAATTACCCCTGTCCCGTGGACTGCAATAATCGCTGATCGGAGCCCCTGCTGAATGGGGGCCCCTGCTCAGAGCAGAACGGAACGGATGTCATTTTTGTGAACTGTACTAGCTGGACCCATTTTAGGTCTATGGGCAGTCAGATGTAAGGTGACATGCATGCATTTGCATCCAATTACCTCTGAACCGTCACAATCAGGTCCATCAAAGCAGAACCCTGGCCGGATTTTTTTCTCTGAACCTAGATGAAGTCAGGAAGCAACTGGATTTAAAAACAGACGCACGTCCATTTACAACCACTAACTAAATTGGGCTTCTGATCAGATCCTAGGCGGATACGATTAGACTGCCCCTATGAATGGGACCTTGTGTGACAAGCACAATGTCTGCAATACAAAGAAACAGCTGCATGTTGCCAATCTTCACCCAGCACTCCTTTGTCAAATCCAATCAGCTGCAAATTAACGCGTTTCACACAATTGGGCTAAGTCGTAACATAGCGAGTGATCATAGGCAGGGATCTCAATTTCTATTTATAGTGTCTGACCAAGCTGGCACCATACTGTGCAAAGAGTGTGGCAACCACCAGAAAATAAATATTTATTCTCCATTTTGCAATTTACATGTGTTGGAAAAACAATGAGACTATAATTCTAGTTATCCACAACATCTCCCAAGTGACCCTTTCCATTCCACAACCATGTCAATTTAGGAGAACCTTCATAATCAGCTGTTTCAAACACGCTCCTCGTTTGCCTAATACATGCAGTCTAATCGGACTAAAAACAGAGCCGATACTAATATGAAAAATTGGGCTCTCGCAAATGCCAACAACTACACCCTCTTCTCCATATGTGAAGAGCAGTGACCTGTCATTGTCACATGAAGGGCTGAGGTGTCTATGACATCCTGGCCTGATCTCCTCTATGCCATTTGGAGGGAGAAGATGGAGGCGCCAAATGGGGAATAAATGGGACAAGACATACAAGTAATGGAATAGGAGTAGGCAACCTTGGCACTCCAGCTGTTATGGAACCACAAGTCCCATGAGGCATTGCAAGACTAAAGCTGGCCATACACCTATAGATTTGCAGATTTTCAGATATAAAAAGTGCAACAATTTCCTCCATCTACGCTAAACTGTGTGGATGGAGCAATCTCACGCTGGGCCAAGCTTCAGTATCTTGTTAGTCGGCCCCACTGGCTCTCAAAATACCTGAACAATCTGATTGTTATGACAGCCAGCGGGGCCGGCTAACAAGGTACTGAAGCTTGGCCCAGTGGGAGATTCCTCCATCCACACAGCTTAGCGTAGATGGAGGAATCTGTTGCACTTTTTCCATCTGACCATAGAAAAGCTGTAGATAATCTATAGGTGTATGGCCAGCTTAACAGCCACAGGCATGAGGCGGCATTATGGGATTTGTAGCTTCATCACAGCTGTAGTGCAGAGGTCGTCTACCCCTGTAGTAGATGGGAGACAAGAAAAGAAGTCCTGTGTGAGCACAGAGTTACTCTCGTCAGTGCTTACACAGGGCTAAGGACTATGTCTCCAACCCATGTGCCATTCACTAAGAACCAGCGTTTTCACACGAGAAAAGATGCAACGCATTGTCATGCTTGAAGGGCCTGTTTTCACCATTACAATAAAGTAATGCACAGTAAAATTTGTTCATTACCACAATGCACCAAGAATGATGCATTGCAGTGCCATTCATTTTTAATGGCACCCCAAGGCATCTGTAGAACACACCTGGGCTACAGCTCACCAGGAAGAATATGCATTGTGGGAAAACAATTAGAGCAAGAATGATTATTTCCTGTGTTGGGGTCCATTCAATATGAATGGGCTTCAGTAACACAGCACGACATAACATAACATAGAAGAAAGCTTGTTGCAGCAAATGTTTTACTGCAATAAATGGATTTGCAGCAAACCTCAACCCCAAACTTCACTTGACCATTGCCACTGGCCTCAGAACCAGAATTTGATGCCCCTTTCACCAACATCGAAAAATGAATGGTGGTGTCCTTTTGTTCATTGTTCCATTCAAAAGGAGCAATCATGCCAGATGTACCCAAGAGCACCTAAGCTCCTTGACTGGTGGTCCTCAATCCTCACTCCTAGACCACATGGCAGCCTGCTAGTGGAACCCATATGGTGAGACCATTTTATTATAAGCAATATGTCCACCAGTACCATATGGGCCTTGTGAATGTTGTGAGTAAAGAGGCCATTTTAAATATATATTTATATGGAGATTCAACATACCATATTTTTTTGGCTAAAAATATGGTATGTTGAATTTTAATTTAGGGGTGAGGTGCCAGGCCACCTGAGAATTTTAGCCCTTAGGAGGTTTCATTAGAATTGAACATATTTATATGAAGAGCGAAGGTCAGTAATCATCTCCTCTGCTCCAGCAGCATTGCCAAGGGATGAATCACACCTGTTTTAACAGACAACTTGAAACTGGCTAGGAAATCTCAGCTACAAATGTGAAAACCATGTGCTTTTTTAGCTCTGGCAACCCCCGGACAGCCTGGCTAGCAATCCTTGGATCTGTTGAACATCTAGTGAAAATTAGACTGCCGATGGTCAGACAGAGAACATAAAAACATAAACCAGATAGGTTCTCTTTAAAATCAGCGTAGTGGGTAGGAAAGACACTGCATTATTACTGGCCAATCACTAGAGCAGAATAATACACACATGGTGACCGCACATCAACGCTGGCTGAGCCAAACCCCACCCCCACTCTCGCACTTTGCATACATTGCTGCAATAGACAGGACCTAGTCCCACAATGCTTTGCAGCTATGCCGCTCTATGTGGACTTGGACAGCTACCCCCAGGCTAGAAAAGCAATATTAACGAGAACACACACACACACACACACACACACACACACACACACACACACAGAAAGAAGAGAGCACTTAGCAGTGTCAATACTAAAGGTCAGGCTAAACTTTCACTGATCAGAAAAGCTTTTAACCCACTTGTGGTGGTTCAGCAAATAATGCAGACTACACTCCTGATCCCACGGCAAAGTCTAAATGGATGTTACTGGTAAATATAGCTTCAGGAGCCTACATAGCTACATCACAGGAGCGCAAATTGTACTCTTCTACAGCTTCACTGGCAGTAATGTAAAGCTATCATTATCACGGTAACTGTTTTTCTTCTAGCTCCAATGGTCAGTGACAGCATTTCTCGGCCTTTCTTAACATGGAGGAACCCTTAAAATAACTTCCAGGTCTCGGGGAGCACAGGATTTCTTATGATCCTCAGCACTTTCTAGTAGTGATAGTGCCGTGTGTCAGTGGAGAAAGGCTCCCTTAGATTGGGGGGGGGTCAGTGGGAGAAAGGATCTCTTAGATTGGGGGTCATTGGGGAGACTCAGTGGGAAAAATGCCTTCGTTGGTTGTCAATGGTTACTTAATGAAGAGTCACAAATTGCTCTTTGCTTAATGAACTCCTGGCAACCTCTGGGAAACCTTAGGATGTCAATTGAATCCTGGCTGAGAAAGAAGGAATCCGGAATAAAAGGATGGAAAAGAATGATAGAATGTACCCAAAGCCAGTTTGATAAATATTGTTGACTTTTTTCATGATGCTAAAACTTCAGGCAAACCGCTATCTATAAAACTGAAACACACATAAGCCAACTATCTTGCCTGCATAAATATTTGTAATCCAGACATCCCCTGCAGAACAGCAAAGGAAGATCCCTGACCTCCATGGATATTAAGCAATACTGTGCAGTTGAGAACCTGCCGAATGGTCAATATAGGCGAGCAGCATGATGAAAAGGTAATTCCTGTGCTTGTCATGCCTGTAAGCATGTTCCCAAGGTCAGATTGTGCAAAGCAACAAAGACTTGATTGGCTCTGTGTAATGACCCGTTACCAGTCTGCTGTAAAGGGAATTAGCCAAATGTAAAAGAAACAGTCAGGTAATTATACTAGGGTGTATTAAAATACCTGGTCTCCAGCTTATGAATAAAAACACAAAACACAGAACAGGGCATACTTCAATTTTGTAGGCCATCTATGGCTTTTATCTCCCTTTAAGGTGGCTCAAAGTAGCTCATCTATAAAGCTTTGGTTGGATATTCACTTAAAAACAAACATTCTAAAACCCAAAGACCAGGGGTGGACAAATGAATATGGAATTCAGGAGCCAGTCTGTCCAACCCAGGAGCCAGCAGGATCTTTTTTTCTTCTTCTAGGAGCTCCATTGACAACAACTCAATGAGAAAACTTCAAAATGAAGGTGCTGGCCATCATTTGTAAGGAGCATTGGCCACCCGGCTCCTGGGATTCATCCAGCCCTGCCATAGACCCATTCTAGCACAAATTCTAGACACATATAGCACAAATTCACTTGGCAACCATTATGGCAGATTTGGTTTAGCGAGCCAAATGCTTCCATACAATAGACTTGCCAGAAATGTTTTTGTCTCACTTTAGTCCCGGATTAATTTTTTTCATCTATTTTTAGGTAGCAATTAAAACTCCATTTAATGGCGTTATTTATTCATTACACTTCAAAAAATTCTATTTTTTTAAAAAGACAGAAAATAAGTAGCCACATGTATTTATAGGAGATGCCGATAATGCCCTGCCATGCAGGACTCCCCACAATTAGGAAACAAAATCGGTCTTTGCTGCATTGCCTGGTGCTGCTGGTCTTACAAAGAGACCATCCAGACAGGAGGGAATAGCGTGATTACCTTTTACCATCCAGTCAATAGACTGGGGAGGGTTCTTGACCTGGGGAACTAACTGGCTATACTGTCTTGGCAGGGATATTCACAACACAAGACTGGCTGAACATTGTAGAAGCAGAAGTGATAAAATTGTGATGTACATAGTCTGGGCAGAGAGCAGAGCTGTGGGAGGGATTCAACGGGCCCCACCCACTACAAGCTGCCTACAGAAAACTACAGGAGGGGCGGAGACTAGACCAGTCACTCTGCAGAGGGACAGAGAGCAGCAGTGACTGGTCTTTATTACCGGAAGCTCCAAGTTTCACACTGGATTACTGCACAGATCTGAAAGAAATGCATAAAGCTCACCAAGAATGAAGCAAGAATACACATGAATCTTATATGAAGACAGCATTTGTTTATCCCAAATTAAAACTGACTTTTGAAATGCCATGAACATGTTAAAAGATTTTAACAATCGGGTTCACATGTACTTTAATCTGGGCGTATGCTCCAATGGAGCAGGGACTGATGCCAACAGTGAAAAAGTACCATATGGTGTGCCATGGTATGTCAGTATTTCATAAATATGAGAAATCTGATGATCTGCAGAGAAAGTTGAAGAGTAAAACAAGCACAATCCGAGAGCTGCAGTCTGTTGGCAGCGTCACACCTTGTGATAGATAAAAGTTGAACAATCAAAGTCATGGGAAGGACACGATCCGAAACAATGGAGACCGAGGAGTGTTTCAAACCTGCCTGATTCCAATAAGAACAAGCCCAGTCCAAGTTAGGCCGAGGCACAGGTGTGGCATATCTGCAGTGTAAAAACTGAAAGCGTGACTGTACATAAGCTCCAACCACATTGTCACTATAGCAACTACCTGTCATTTCACAACTGAGCACATACCTATACGCCGCGTTCCAGAAAGACGATCTGACAGGCGCACTGGTAATTATATATTGCCGTAGAAGCTGTCACGGTGCAATACGCCTCTAGGTACCAAGTTTTTATTATCTATAGGCTCCACATCCAAAACTGGAAGTGCTGTACTACTCCAGAAACAACAGCCATGTCTGTATGTACAAAATAAATACCGTGCCTGGTTTAAAAAGGTTACATATTAATGAACAATCCAACAATGTAATAAAAAGCAGGATAATGTTTAAAAATGAGGAGTAGGGATGCACCAATACCGTTTTTTCCGGTATCGAGTACCGATATTTTGCTGTTGATACCGATGCTTCTGCTGGCATGGAGCCTGCTTCCCAGGCAATCAGGAAGCCGGGCAGCGGGCAATGGAACCCCGCCGTCCGGCTTTCTGATTTCCCAGGAAGCCGACTCTATGCTAATCAGCATGGAGCCGGCTTCCCGGGCAATCAGGAAGCCGGGCAGCGGGCAATAACATGTCGTCCGGCTTTCTGATTTCCTTGGAAGCTGGATCTATGCTTAATTGGCTTCCCAGCTTGGAATGGTGACTACTTTACAACACACACAGGGTCCATGGGGAACAAAAAGTAGCCCCCCTCCAGATGGAAGGATAGTCTCAGCAGCAATTCAGAGAGGATTTGAGGATCTACAACCGAGTGATGCACAAATAAGATACATTTCTGTTAATAGTTAAGGTACTTCAATGCATTTTTAAGATTAAACACCTGAGTTTAGTGTCACTTTAATGACACAGTACTGTGTTATCTTTACATGTTGAATGTTTAATTTGCCTCAGCAACCTAACAGGCCCCCTTCTTCCTCCGGGCCCCATAGCAGCTGCCTGGGCTGCTATGGCCAGTTACTCCACTGTGTAAAATATTACAAGAGCCTTTTGTCTGAAAACCAAGTGGTGTTTACCTGAAATGCGAGAATTCTTGCAATCAGGAAGAGTTTCTTATTACTTGTCCATCAAGAATAGTTACATTTTCTGTTTTTACCTCCCATCTGCCCTTGTTTTGTGCCTTTTATTCTTTACCTATGCTGGCTCTAAAACTTTTTTCCTTCCTGTTCTTCCTGTGCAAGGATCCTAGCTCAAAGACTTAGCCTGAAAAATCCAGTGTCCAGAAGAGAGAGAAAACGACTATGAAGGGAAACGCTGCTGCTTACATTAAATGCTAATAATTCGAACAAATATCCAATACTACATTGTGAGTTATTTCCTCTGTACATAAGAGTCTCCAAGGTTAAAACTAAAGTCCAAGAAATCAGCTGAATACACAAATGAAACAAATACATAGGACCGTTTTACAAGCCAAAGGATTTGTAATACTGTTCAGACAGTCTTGGGATCAAACTACCTCTGCCAAAACCACAGCAAGGTTCTAAATCTCCTTTCAAAACTACACTGCAAACTTACAAAATGCTCAAGACAAGGAATCCCATTAATTACTATGGCCTCTGTTTTCACCTGGGCGTTTTTGTCGCAAGCAGAAAAACACCTGTCAATGGGAGAAAAAAAAAAGTACATGAGCTACTTTTTGGCAGATTGCAGCTCTTTTTGATACCATAGACTTCTATGGGAAACGTAATGTGACAAAAACACTCAGGTGTGAACAGTGGTCATAGAAACTAATGGGATTCCTTGTCTTGAGCGTTTTGTCATGTTAGCTTTGAGCAACAAAATGCCTAGATGTGAACGAAGCCAAGGTGGCCCATGGGCCTGTGTGATCCCAACCCCATCCCACCCACACCTTCCTATAGGTCAATGGACCCAAGCGTTCCTTTTGGCAGCCAATAGGGTTGGAAAGAGGGATGCTAAATGTAAATGGTGGAAGTTGTGGGGGAGTCTTGTACAAGATGCCAATGTTCTGTGCATAGCCAAGCAATCAATGTAGGAAATCTCAAAGCATCTGCCCTGTAAACGTAAAGCCCCCTCCCTTACAAGATGAGGCGAGTACACAGGTTTACTTTAAGCATTACAGCCTGGTCAAGAACCCACCCCTGCGTGCGGTTGGATAATATAGCAGCAGTAGCACATGGAGGCCATTCTTGTTCTCTACCCTCCTGTAACAAAGGCAACATTGTTAGACTGATAGCACTGTTAAAAAGGAGTAAAGCCTTGACCATCTCTGACCCTCCAACTCCAATTTTCAAATGAAATTCTCCTGTTCTATGGCCAGCTTTACAAGCCACTCAACAGGTCCATGGTGAGCTAGAGAGAACTGGAGTACAGCCATTAACACCTGTATCAAAGGAAATGTTCTGCATACCAATACACAATGGGTTAACACGCTGAAACTTTAATCTGCTTACAGCTCCGAGATTTTTAAAGCCACCCTGTGCATTTCAGCTGAGCCAGAAGTCAAACTGTCCCTATGAAAGCGCCCACAGAAGCTATACACAGTGCATCCTTTATACAAAGGCAGTGCACATACAGAGCCGCACATGAGCTGCAGTATTTCAAACAGCTGAACCATAGAAGAAACAATTCAGAGCTGCTCATTAGAACACACTTGGCACCACTTTAAGCACCAACAACTGTAAAATCCACAGCTGGAGGCCAACATCCTCAGGTAGAGGATGGACATGATTGTGGGGGGGATAAACTAATAAGTGGACCTTGATGCAAGGTTCAATTTAAATTTTGGACAGAGTAGAAAGGAAAAAAAAGAAAAGTTCTTACTGCTCGGTGTCCCCAGACGATAGTAAAATATATCCGATAGCCAAATAAAACAGGAAGACAGAAGAAATCAAAATGGGGACAAAGTCGGCAATAAAACCCAGCAGAGAATCTGACTCTTCCATCGCTGATCCCTCACTAGCAAGCACCATCCTGCAGCATTCTGGGCCAGCAAGGGAGTTACCCTTTAGGGTAAGCGGTTGTTTGACCTCGTTGATTCTGCCCATGTCCAAGTGTTAGGATTTGTCCCTCTGACATCAGTCTAAACCACTGTCCAATGCCCTCTGCAAAAGAGTTTGAATATTTCTTAAAAGAACCTCTTTAAAGAAGGAACATACCACCTGGGCCATCAAAAAGCACCAGGGCCCATTTAGATCTTTGCATGTGCATAGAGGGGCGTTTTTTTTTTAGCGTTGGGATGTTGCATTGTCACGCATCAACCTGCATTTCCTTTATGCGTGCAATTAAAATCTTAACCCTTGCAGTGGGGCCACCCCCGCACTGCAAGGATTAAGTGCTCGTATTCATCTAGGGAGCTAAAATAACAGATATACTCCCCTGAACTGCAATCCCAGCCGACTCCTAGACCAGACCGCAACAGCCTGCCTTCAGCGATGGAATGTTCCTCGCTGTTCTGAACGCCAATACAATGTATAAGACATGATGACTCACAAGACTTTAGAGGCCAAACACATGCAAAAACGCCCCAAAGAAGCTCGGGAACTTTTTTTTTTGAGCAACAGGCATTTTCCAGCTGGCAACAAAATGCCTAGGTATTAATGGGGGCCATTGAAATTAATAGGAATTTAGGTGATGAGCGTTTTGTTGACATATAGCGAGGAAAATAATGATTTGATCCCCTGCAGATTTCGTACGTTTGCCCACTTACACAGAAATGAAAGGTCTATCATTTTTATCATAGGTGTATTTTAAATGATAGAGATAGAATAGCAACCACAAATCCAGAAAAAAAAAAACACATGATACAAATGTTATAAATTGAGTTGCAGTTCAGTGAGTAAAATAGGTATTTGATCCCCTACCAACCAACAATAATTCTGGCTCCTCCCACAGACTGGCCATGTGGTACACAAATGAGTCCTGTCAATTTAGGAAGGTGCTCCTAACGACAACTCGTTATGTATATAAAAGACCTCTGTCCACAGAATCTCTTTCTTCCATTGAAACCTCACCACCATGGGCAAGACCAAAGAGCTCTCAAAGGATGTTAGGGACAAGATTGTAGACCTGTACAAGGCTGGAATGGGCTACAAGACTATCAGCAAGAAGCTTGGTGAGAAGTAAACAACTGTTGGAACGTTTATTCTCAAATAGAAGGAATACAAAATAACCATCAATCGCCCTCGGTCTGGAGCTCCATGCAAGATTTCACCTCATGGGGTAAGGATGATCATGAGAAAAGTGAGGGATCAGCCCAGAACTACACAGGAGAAGCTTGTGAATGATCTCAAGGCAGTTGGAACCACAGTCACCAAACAAACCATTGGTAACATAGTACACCGCCATGGATTGAGATCCTGCAGCGCCCGCAAGGTCCCCCCTCCTCAAGAAGGCACATGTACAGGCCCGTCTAAAGTTTGCCAATGAACATCTAAATGAAAGCTACAGGAGGGGGCGGATACAAGACCAGTCCCCCTGCACAAGGAGAGAGAGCAGCAGTGACCAGTCTTTAGTACAGGAAGTACCTGCAAAGGTTTACACTGGATTACTGCACAGATCGGGAAGAAATATACAAAAGTAAACCATGATTCAAGGAACAATACACACGCCTCTTGTATTTAGACAATATTTGCTTATCCCGGAGCCCAGCTTTAAGAAAAACCAGATTGCCTTTGGCTGTGGGATCTTGCAGGACACACCTGGCATGAAAAGCGCCCTGACTGGTTTAAAGGACACGGAGTCAGCTGCTAGTGCCTCCTGTTACCCACACAGCACAGACAAGGGACAGCTCTTCAGCTCTGCCCACAGTCCTGGCAGTGCCCCCTCCTTCTCCAGCACTCACTGCGCCTAAGATGGCAAAGCAGAACAGCAGCCTTTTCTTCTGATGCCGTCACTTTACCCCTCCGAAACGCAGCTGCCAAAAATCACCGGCTTCAAACTGCTCACGGACTCAGAAATGAAATCCTCTTGGCTCATCGGTAAATAGGTCTACTGTCCCAATTCCGCTTGTGTCACTGTGGGATGCCATAACCAGTCCAAAATATAACAGGATATATTGTGTATTCAGTGGAGTCAGCAATGTGACTGAGAATGGGGGGAAGAGAGCTTTCCAACTAACCTGCTGCAGCATCCCTAACTCTCCGAACAGAAAATTGAGTCTTTTCCAGGCTGAGAATTAAAAAAAAACACCCAGAAATTTAGTTCACGGCACCTCCATTGAAAAGAACACGTCTTTCATACATTTCTACAAGTGTAAAGGTGCCATACACTTTACAACCATCGCAAGACCTTAGTCTTGCGATGGTTGTAAAGTAATTTTAAAAAACTTACAATCTGCTCATCTTGGACAGGCAGATCGTACTTGCGATCATCGCAAGCCCGCCCCCCTGGGGGGCGGGCTTTCGATGACTAATGAGGGGCGGGCTTACGATGACTGCAAACGGGTAGTGTGCGCGTGCGCACACCGGCCCATTCGGCAGTTGTCGAACCAGCAGGCTACTAATTCGCCGAGAATCGTACGATTCCCGGCGGGTTTTCCAGCCTGCTGGTTCGACGGAAGACGTGCGACCGTACAGTAGAAACGGTCACACGCCTTCCATACACTGCACGATTATCGTACAATCGCGGGATTTCCCGCGATTCTCATACGAGAATTGTGCAGTGCAGGGGTGTGGAAATTTTTTTTTAAACTACTTGTCCAAGGGCTAAAGTGGGGGCCAAATCTAATTGTCCCAATACAAAAAATAGTTTTAATCAAAACTAAGGATGCACCAATACCGGTTTTTCAGTATCGTGTACGAGTACCGATTTTTTGCTTTTGGATCTCGCCGACACTGAATACTAATACCGGTGCTTCCGCTGGCATGGAGCAGACTTCCTTGGTAATCAGGAAACCAGGCAGAGGGTAATGACATCCCGCCCAGGTTCCTGATTGCCACAGAAGCCGGCTCCATGTTGTTTGGCCTGCTTGATTGCGATTGGCCGGGAAACCTCCTTCCCGGTCAATCAGGAAGCCAGGTGGCGAGTAATGACCTGATTGACCTGGAAACTGGCTCGATGCTGATTGCCTGGAAAGCCTGCTTCCTGGCCAATCAGCAAGGAGCCGGCTTCCCGGGCCAATCAGAAAACCAGGAGGCGGGTCATTACTTGCCGCACGGCTTCCTGATTGCACGGGAAGCTGGCTCCATGTTCCCCTACGGCACTGCCAGTCAGAGGAAATTTTTATCCCAACGTAATTTCCGATATCGGGGAAGGTATCGGAGCATTTGGGTTAGTACGAGTACTCGGTATGGGCACTGATACTAGTATCGGTGCACCCCTAATCAAAACATATTTTACTGTGCTAAATAGCGCTTCTCACTGGTCAGCGCAGTCATCTGACCACGTTGACCAATGAGTGCTTGCAATTTGCGAGCGAAATTCAAAATGCATAGGGGAGGACTGCGCTGGACAGCAGTACGGGGGACAGATAGTACACCCATACTGGCGGAGGGGAGGGATTGTTCGCCGAAAGGTAAGTATAGCCAGGGGGGTGGCGGTTTGGGAGAGACAGGGCCAGATTTCATCGGGTAATTTTTATTTTTCCATATTACCTGGGAAAATGAACTTACCCTTTAATGCACATTATGTGTGTGTAAGAGAATTCTGGCTACCACCATGGAATGGCAGCTGCAATCTCAAAGCACATGCAGAATGTCCTACGCATGCGTTTATTTGCATGCAGATGGCGGGGGCAGCAGGGTTTCATTTTTATTTATTTTTTACTTTTTCATTTTGTAAATCTTTATATATTTTATTTTTTTAAACTTTTTTTTTTTTAACTTTTTATTTATTTACTTTTTCCCCTTAATGTTCTTCCTATTACATAGGAGATTAAAATCCCTTATGTGATAGTTTGGAGGTGACAGGTTCTCTTTATGGAACAGCAGTTCTGTGTAGTTCCTGACAGCCGAGACAGGTGGCACCGTGATTACAGCGCCACGGTCTCAGAGAACACACAGAGAGCCCGTAGAGCAGACATTTTTCGTCTGCTCTATGGGCTCTATGGCTGAGCCGTTATGCCTTAGTTTTCGGGGTCCCCCGGGAGAGCGGGCGACCCCGAAAACTACGGCGGGGGGTGCGGGCAGAAACGATCGCCGCTGCTCAAATTAATACAAGTGGTCTGATCAGACCACTTGTAGTAAACGAGCGGCGGCGGCTCCATACATTCAGCTCTGCTTGTCCGGAGCCGGGCTGAATGTACTTTAAAACTACTCGCCCGGTGCCCGAAACTGCATGTCCCGGACGTCGGGCGATAGGAATTCCACACCCCTGGGCAGTGTATGGGCACCTTAACTGGAGCACGTGTTTTTCTTCTCTAAGAAGCTCTTGTATGCACACAGGTCCGACCTATTAACTAGAATTAGAAGCATTTAAAGGAGAACTCTGGGTTAAAAAAAAACCCTGCAAAGGTTCAGTGCTCTTTTTGTCTAGGGGGCTAAAATAGTAGTCAGCACTCACCTCTTTCCCCCCTCAACTCCAGCTATGGAATGTCCCTCGGTGACCTCACATCTAATTTATTTATTACAGGTATTTCTAAAGCCCCCCCCGACATCAGTCCCTGCGCCCTCATGGAGCTTACAATCTAAGGTCCCCATCTCACATGCACATGGGGCAATTTAGACAGGAGCCAATTCTCGTTCCAACATTTCTTTGGAGTGTGGGAGGAAACCCACACAAGCACAGGGAGAACATGCAAACTCCATGCAGATAGTGACCTGCTATCGAGCATGGGCGTCCCCCGGTACCCTCGCCGTGACGTCATCACGCATGTGCAGGAGGGACCATCTTGGTGATGGACGCTGGCAGAGATAGGAGGGCACGATCACCCAGTGGGATTTGATATGTCGCTGGGACCCCTCCTCTCCCGTGCAACTGTCGGGCTCTCCGTCCATGAACGAGTGCCCGACTTTTAAGAAGGTGTCACCTGCACCCCCCTAGTGACACCACTGGCTACGAGGACCAGTGGGGCTGAGGATCCCTAGGCTCATTTTGTCCTAGGGAGCTAAACAACAGCCCCATAACGTATCTGTAGGGACCTGGGGGCTGGGATGTAAACATTGCAGAAACCTCAGTATTGTACCTTTGGCACACTGATCCTGGTTACAATACTCTGCAGGCTTCAATGTAAAACTTTTTGCAAAACGGTGGACCATGCCTTTCAGGGCCACTCCTAGAACACTTGTGAAAAGTACAAAGCATAATAAAAAACCTACCAAATCCATAAAAGAATTCTAGAAAACGACCATTTGGGAATCTGAGGCCACTGAAACTACAAAAAACAGCAGAGGCCCCCCGTCACTGATATTACTGATATTACCCTCTTACTGTTCACACAATTGTAAATAAATACTCCATCCACAAGGCCAGTGCCGGCCAAACAGGTTTTGAAAAGGGAGCAGAACTAGTTTCAGGCATCCTTATTCTTATGCCAAGCAAATTCTCCATTAACAGCACGAAATATACGCCTTCATCAGTGCTGTGGCAGACAAACGGTTACTGGTGCTTCGGGGGGGGGGGCGTTGGGTGCTCAGGTTTCAGTAAGGGATTTTCTAAAGCATTTTAACCTTTAGGGCCCTTTTACCTCTGCAGCACTTAAAGGCACATAATTATTTAAAGGTGGCATGCTCATTTAAGGGGGCACGCTCATATAAGGGGGCACGCTCATATAAGGGGGCACGCTCATATAAGGGGGCACGCTCATATAAGGGGGCACGCTCATTTAAAGTGGAACTCAAAAAGGGTTTATTCACTAAAAAGGTCAAATAGGCTGTTCACTTTGTAAAAGGAATTTGCACTTTGCAGGGAATGTTTCCCTTAGCTCAGTTGATGAAGTGAAGTTCTGCTGACATCAATCATCTAGTCATGTGCAAGCAAAAAATAGGTTTTTTTAAATTATTTTCCTTGCACACGATTGGGCGTGCTTTACAAAAGGAAAATATCACCACATTCACCAAGATACGGGAAACGTTCCCTGCAAAGTGCAAATTCCTTTGCATTCCATTTGCCTTTAGTAAATCAACTCCAATATGTAAAGATTTGCCATGTTATAGGCAACATCTAGAAGTGGTAACTGTAGCCTGAAAAACATGTTTTGTCTGAAAAAAATAGCAGTGCACCCCCTGGTATGCGCAGGTGCCTAGATACTCCTGAGCCCTTAACCTCATAGCACAGCACTTCCTGGTACATAAGGGTGCCTAGACAGTCCTAAGCCTCCGACTCCATAGCACTGCACTTCCTGGTACATAAGGGTGCCTAGATACTCCTGAGCCTACAACCTCATAGCAGAGCACTTCCTGGCATGTGAGGGTGCCTAGGTACTCCTGAGCCTACAGCCTCATAGCAGAGCACTTCCTGGCATGTGAAGGGGCCTAGACAATCCTGAGCCTATAACCTCAGTTATAGGCTCAGGACAATCCTGAGCCTATAACTGCACTTCCTGGTACATAAGGGTGTCTAGATACTCCTGAGCCTTCAACCTAATAGCAGAACACTTCCTGGCATGTGAATCTGCCTAGACACTCCTAAGCCTACATCCCCATAGCACTGCACTTCCTGGTACATAAGGGTGCCTAGACACTCCTAAGCCTACATCCCCATAGCACTGCACTTCCTGGTACATAAGGGTGCCTAGATACTCCTGAGCCTCCATCCTCATAGCAGAGCACTTTCTGGTACATAAGGGTGCCTAGGTACTCCGGAGCCTACAGCCTCATAGCAGAGCACTTCCTGGTACATAAGGGTGCCTAGACACTCCTAAGCCTCCATCCCCATAGCACTGCACTTCCTGGTACATAAGGGTGCCTAGATACTCCTGAGCCTCCATCCTCATAGCAGAGCACTTTCTGGTACATAAGGGTGCCTAGGTACTCCGGAGCCTACAGCCTCATAGCAGAGCACTTCCTGGTACATAAGGGTGCCTAGATACTCCTGAGCCTACAACCTCATAGCAGAGCACTTCCTGGCATGTGAGGGTGCCTAGACAATCATGAGCCTACAACCTCATAGCACTGCACTTCCTGGTACATAAGGGTGCCTAGATACTCCTGAGCCTACAACCTCATAGCAGAGCACTTCCTGGCATGTAAGGGTGCCTAGGCGGAAGCCATTGTTCTACTGTACCACTTGCCCCTGCCTTTTAGATGGTAAGCCCTCAGGGGCAGGGCCCTCCTTACCATCTTGTCTTGAATGGTATTGTAATGTTTTCCTTATATTGTAATGTGCTGCTCAAACTGTTGGCGCTATATAAATCCTGTATAATAATAATAATAATAATAATATTCCTGTGTAAGCTCTGGGAAGGTATCAGTGCAGGGGCGGGCAACTCCGAACCTCCAGCTGTTGTGGAACTACAAATCTCATGAGACACTGCAAGACTGCCAGTTACAGGCATGACTACCTCAGGCAAAGGCATGTTGAGATTTGTAGTTAAAAGCACAGCTGGTGGGCCGGAGCTGCCCACCCCTGTATTAGTGGGTGCCCTAAGAGAACAGGTAATTTGCTCTGAATGGGCTATGTGACAGACTATTTAAAAAGAGAACATCAGGTAGTACCAAAATTAGCCCTTACAGTGAGGGTTACCCCTGCGCTGCAAGGGTTAAGTGCTCGTTTTGGTCTAGGAACCGTAATAAAGATGATATGCTCGCCTGATCCTCAGTCCTGCGGCAGTGAGCGCTCACCTCTCAGCGCAGACCTCAAACCTGTGCTGCGTAACAGAGCTGTGTAAATCTAAGAACTGGTAGGACAGAACTACAAACCCTTTGGCAGGTAGAACTCCCCCCTTATATGTATTTTATCTGCGTACTCAGCCTGGAGATACCCTTTAAGATCGTAAGCTCCCACTGAGCCTTGGACCAACACAAACGTTCTCTATAAACAGCGGCGGACAGAGCGTCAAATGAACTCTACAAATGAACAAAAGCAGCAAACACAAAATCTGCAGCCGTGACACCGGACCCGAAGCCTCCTGGTACCCGTGTTCTGCAGTCTCCTCCCGAAACACGCAACTCACTTTCCGCACAAACATCACGCAGCTTAAATAGGTCAAACGACCGCAGACCAAGTCAGACACGGGCGGCCGACGCGCACGCCACAACGGAGCCCTGTTGCTTTCTACCCTGCAGACAGTTCTTGCTTCCTCCAACACAGCCCCTCCCTTCCCCAGCAGAACCCCACCAAGACCTGAATTCTGCCTCCCCCAGCTTCTTACCTGACGGAGGATGCACAAGGGGTATAAGCTGTCCTCTCCCACCGAAAGCCCCCCTCAGTCCGGTCTGCCTGGCAAGCAACCGGGTTGGAAAATTTCTATCCGTGTTTGGCAGAGAAGTGCGACAGCGATGTGTGAGGGAGCTGCCGACACAGATTGAATTAATCGACGCAAGATGCCAAGGAGTCCTCAGACCGCATACTGCGCTGGAGCCCCTCTGCATTCGTTAAGGCAGCGCAGAGGAAAGCTGCACAGAACAGGCTTTGTTCTGGGGGGGGGAAAGGAAAAAAAAAAGATGGAAGGGGGTGCCGGTGGGAGGCAACGTCCCCTTTCGGACGCTTACTACACACATCTCAACATCACTTTCTCTTCATGTAAAGATGGAGAACGGGAGGGAGGGGGAGAGGGGAAGCTACACAAAGCTCGAGCAAGCAGGATATTTAAATCAGGTAACAGAATTCCAGTACAAGGAGAACATTGCAACGATGAACCATAAGAGGATGCCAGTGCTCTCTCCAGAAAGTGCCACTCGCCTGGCTGCCATTACAGTCCAGCGGCTTCTTTCTGAGTCATCGACAGGGAACAAGTGTGCAGATTGGGAGGTATGACTTTACGCCTGATCTGCGTGCTCGCCGCAGGATTAGGGCTTGCAGGTCAGCATACCGTTACAAAATCGCCCAGTTGGCGCCCTGGAGCCACAGGTGTTTCCTACAGCCCCCCTGTACAGATCAATGGCAGGCTGCGGCTGTTCGCTGGTGAAGGCTGCTGCCAGCGCATGCCAACGTACAGATACAGAACTATGCCAGTGGACACAGACAGCCCCCATTCTGGATGCAGAATGTCTGTGACCGTGGGCGTACATCTGTACCTGTGCACCAGTACACACTCATGACAAAGCTCACCGGTGTACAGTCACAGCCTGTCATTGATTACACAACACTTGTGGCTCCTGGGCGCCATCCAGAAATTTTATTTTTCACACCGGTACCTCTGCACCCGTGTGAACAAGTCCTTTAGGCACGGTTCACACCTGGACGTTTTGTAGTGCGTAGCCTACGCTCTGCAAAACGCTCAAACACCGAAATCCCATTATTTCCTATGGGCATGGTTCACACCTGGGCGTATTACAGGCCGTATGAACGCTCTACAAAACGTCCTACGCCCAAAGAAGTACAGGAGCTTCTTTGGGGCGTTTTTGTCGCGCGTTTCCATTGGGATACAGCCAAGTAGCCCTCGGAAACGCGCATATTCGATACGCCTAGGTGTAGAACCCAGCCTAAAGAAGAACGCCAGGTCCTGTGCAGTCATGACAGGCTGCCCGGCTTCCTGATTGGCCAGGAAGCCAGCTCCATGCTCCCTCATCACGAGCCGGAGCCGTCTTCCCATCCAATCAGGAAGCCAGGCAGCATGTAATGAATCGCTGCCTAGCTTCCCGATTGGTCAGGAAGCTGGCCAATCAGGAAGCCGGACTGCGAGTCATTACCCCGCCTTTCTGATTGGCCAGAAAGACGGCTCCATGCTTCCTCATCACCTGGTGAAGAGGGAGCACAGAGACGGCTTCCTTGCTAATTTGGGAAGACGCATGGCGAGTCATTACACGCGGCTTCCTTAAATGGGACTTTCGGTTATCGGTATTGGCGAGTACCGAAAAAACAGTATCAGTGCATCCCTATCAGCAATGATAGCACAGTACACATAACACCTTCACATTGATATAACGCATATGTGCACCACCACCCCCCAGCGGGTGGGCCTTAATGCTGACCATATGCAAACATCCGCAAGGAATTTTTGGGCATGGAACGTGGTGTTCCCCATAAGGCACATATACAGTATGAATACAGAAGAAAACGTTTCTGGTGCTGTGTATATAAAAGTCATTGCAGATGGTCCATTTCAAGTCCCAGTGACCAGGAAGACACAAGGGAAAGTTTTCGGTTATATATAGAACTTCATAAGCAGAGGAAGCCAGATTGCCAGATAACCTCATAAGGCCGCAGGAATCGGAGCCACAGAGCCACATGCACTGGGAGCAATTACACCCGCATGGGAAAATACCGAGCTTCTCTTTTTTATTGCTCTTTATAAACAGATCCATGTTACAGGACTTCTACATTAATTAAAAGGGAAGTCCATAAGAAAAGGCATGCAGAGGCTGACCTCCCCTTTGAAGATGCTGGGTGCCTGGCTGTCATACTCATTCCCTGACTTCTATTCTGCAAGTTACTGATCTGGTACAAGGCAATGCGGATGCCCCCATAATCAATGAGTCCGTCATTAAATTATGAAACGCTACATACAGTAAAAACTTTCTGTGATCCAGTGTTCAACTACCCAGAACTCTCACCTAACCAGAAAAAAACTAATCCCCTGAATACCCACTGTTCTGCTGCATGTATTATCCTGGAAATAATCATGTGCTTATGTGTTAATTTGCTTTTGATTACTGCATTTAAATATGAATATGAAGTCAATACAGGGTTTTTGGTATGTTATGATATGGTATAGTATGGGGTATGGCATTAGTTAGACCTATTTTTATTAGTAACTGTCAAGCAACCAGAAACGACATTTATCCAGAACCTACCAATCTCCATGGATGCCGGATAACAGCGAGTTTACTGTATTAACACATCAGGAGACTAGGATTTTCACAAATGGCAGCCATACTTCTGTCGCCATAGGTTTCTGTTAAACTTTCAAAACCTTTTTTCAACAATGAATCCGAATCAGCTCCAACTCTCTCAGCTCGGCTTCCCTGAACTTCCTGTCCAATACAAGATCACAAGGGACAAAGCAGTCTCTAGTAACCGTCCATCTACTAGCTGGGAGGAGGGAGAAGGGAAGCAGAGAGCAGAGGAGAGACTTGCCTTGTTGTGCCCGTGTACTGTATTTGTAGAGAGACACACAGCTTACTAGCACACAAAAGGGTGGCTCCATTGGAAGCTGAATAGGGAAAGGAGCCCCCCTAACACAGGATATCAGGACCAGTGCTCAAGGGACCAGCTGTTTCTACAAGAAACTAACATTTTAAACATCAAGAATCAGCATCCATTGATCCAGTGATTTAATTTGATTTTTACTTTAATAAATCACATGAAGGACAAAGTAAAAGGTTTGATTTAATGCCCCGCCCCCTTTCCCTGGCTGCAGGTACTTGCCCTTCCCTTACACCCGTATTGTTAGTCTCTGGGAGTGAAGATCTGTGAATGGAAAGAGTGCAAGTCCCATCAGCCATTGCAGAACTGCTAGTTCTCAATGGAATACAAGTGCAATGATGTCACTTGACCTGTAGTCCATTCAGTCTCCTACCGGTCCAGGTTACTGAATGTCCGTACTTTAGTTCGATCAGGGACAGGAGGAAGAGTCTGCAGCAGCAACCCTTATCCCATAGCATTGCAACCGCGATCCACAGATCACAGTTGTAATGCCTTACAGGCACCAATACAAATTTTAAAAAAAATGGTACGGACATGGATGGGAGGAAGAGTCTGCAGGAACCAGAGCATTGCACTAATGAGTCACAGATCATGGTTACAACTAGGGATGCACCGATTCTATCAGTGCCAATACCGAGTATTTGGGCGAGTACAATCACAACCAAGCAGGCCAAACAACATGGAGCCGGCTTCCCGGGCAAACAGGAATCCGGGTGGCATGTCATTACCTGGCGCCCGGCTTCTCGATTGCCCGGGAAGCCGGCTCCATGCCAGAGGAAGCACCGGTACTCAGTATTGGCGAGTACCGAAAGCAAAATATAGATTTATATTTTCTCAAAAATATGAACTTTGCCTTTAATACAAAGTGCTGCATGCAAAGACTAGTTGTGGGTGCGCTCCGACTCTTAACAGCCAATCAGAATGGAGCTTTCAGTATTTGTTCCTGCCAAAATTTTGACTGGCTGACCCAGCTTACTGCCAACCTCTCATCATCACACAGCCAAAAGGAGTAATAAGGGAGAGAAGCATAAGAAGAAACTTCCACATCAAAGTTTATTAATTCAGCTCGTTACAAGAGGAACCCAATTATCCTCCTGAGTCACAACAGCCACTTGAAACCAAGGTGCAGCATGCAACTCCCCAAGAGCCTGATGTGATCACTGCCTACCCGTATCTGGGGAACAGAATTCTCCTCTCAAGGCAATTGACAATTAATAAAGAGCTTTTAGCATGATGAATGCCTCCGTTAACCCTCTATAATCTGGCAGTAATAAACAGAACCTGCGCAGTTCAGCGCTACAATGTCATTTATATGCGGAGGTAGCCCCACTGGAAGGGTTAATATAAATATGCATTGCAGAACCAGGCCTTGGGGCAGCAGGGAGAGTAAATCCGGCCCTGCTCGTGACTGCGGATGGCGCCGTAAAGATCCTCAAAATGTAGAAATGTCACCAGAAGCAGACTAGAAATCCTTTTAAGATAGCAGAATGTTCATTTATTTGAAGTTCATTGTCATATAAACAAGCGCTTTCGGGGCCGCGCAGGGTCCCTTCATCAGGCTTAGCAACAAATCAATGCTAAGCCTGATGAAGGGAACCTGCGCGGCCCCGAAAGCGCTTGTTTATATGACAAAGAACTTCAAATAAATGAACAGTCTGCTATCTTAAAAGGATTCTGGTGTACTGGGGACATTGCTACATTTTAAAGTGGAAGTAAACCCCTTTGATTTTTTGTTTATTTCAGCCCTAATGTGTGTAAGAATGCACATTAGGGTAAATTTAAAGAAAATCAAAGCGGCGGGGGATATCGCACAGGACCAAAGATCAATCTGACAGCGCTGGAGGAGTGCACACTTTAAAGGTTAGGGTGCCCTGATGTGCATGCATATGCACATTAGGGCCCCTTACCTTAAAAGTGTGCACTCCTCCAGCGCTGTCGGATTGATTTTTAGTCCTCAGCAATGTCCCCTGCCACTCCCACCTCCACCACTGACTCTGCTTCTACTTGGAAGTCCTCTTTGGCCATTGGGCAGCCACTGATGATGTAACCACTGCCCATCAGGAGTTACATCCTCCATGACACCTGGCCCATTCAAGGCATCTATGGCTGCATTCAAACCAGCAGCTGTGCTACAACGCACAGTCGCTGGTGTGCATTAGCAGTCATAGTGCCCGTGTGACGATCCACAATGCGGTGGTGTGAACTCGTTGGCGAGAGAGGAAGAATTTATCTTTTGGGCAGATGAAACTTAGCATGTCTCTTGTGCCTCCCAGCAAGTTTTTGTTTTTCTTTTTATTACACATTACTTACGCTTAAAAGTGGACCTGTGCTCTACTCATGCAGGGCAAGGCAACAGGTTCACATAAAGAGGACTGTGTGGAATCTGTGCTTAAAAAGGCAAGAAGAGGGTAAAAGGACTAGCCACTAGTATTTAATGTGGTCTCCCCGCTCTAATTTTTTTCTCCCGATTACTTCCAATGCCTTGTTCTGCACTGTGTCTCTGTGTGGAGCCGGCCATCTTGGCAGAGGCAGAGCTTTATGTCAAAGCTAACCCCCATGATGACTGGTGACCCAATGACTGGTGGAGTAATGATCAAGACACAGCAGGAGAGGTGGAGGAAGCACAGATCCACAGAATGAATAAGCAGGAAGATCCTTGCACTGTAGTTCCATGGGTACAGCTTCCTCTCCAGCAAGGGGAACAGTGAACTTTCAGTTTAACTCAGGTGCAGGAAAACAAAAAGGTATTTAAATCTTACAGTTTGTCTTCTTTAGAACGCAGCCACAGCATAAGTAGAAAGTAGAGGTGCACCGAAATGAAAATGTCTAAACCGAAAACAAAACCGAAATTTTAAAAAATGTCAGGCAAAAAAAGAAAATGTCCATTCATTCACAATTGAGGATATAGTAAACATACCATATCCTCAATTATGTACAAACACTCACTGGATCACTGATCGCTGAGTGTTTGCACTCCCTTCCTTCCTGACAGCTGTCACAGGAGGCTGAGCGAGAGGAGCTCAGCCTGCTGTGACAGCGCTGGCCATCTCCACCCACATCACTCTGCCGATCTGTGATAGGAGGCTGAGCGGTGTAGGAGGAGAGATGCCGGCCACTCACAACGCTCTCCTCCCGCAGCGGCCGGCTGTCACAGTTTCTCTCCTCCCTGCTGGGACACATACGGTAGCAGCGCCCAGCGGGTAGGAAAGAATGGAAGCCCCGCTGTATCGGCAAGAAAAGGGCACTTTCGGCATTATGCCAAATGTGCCATTTTCGGCCGGTATATCGATGCATGCCTAGTAGAAAGTCATTCCTACAGCTCTGCATTCGGCAAAACTCATGTCCCCTGTTATTAGAGAGCTCTTTAGCCTCAGCAGGGGCATCAGACCTCTGCAGAGAGACCACTGCTTTCCCACAGAGAGCAAGCATCCTTCTGTGCAGCATGCAGACTTTTCTAAAGCAAACTGAAAGACTTTGAACATCTTTTATTTTGATGAGCCTGGAATGCTTTTAGTGCATTTAAACTGAACGTTCAGCTGGGATTTAAACAATTAAAATGAAATTGAGACAAAGTAATTCAAGTTTCCCTTTAAAAAGGAAAAGTCTTCTCCGATCCTCAAAATGAGGAAAAAAGAATGAAGAATACTTCTGTACGGGATGACAGGAAATGTGTATAAACCGATTGTGTATACAGCAAACCTATTTATGCAAGGTCTACAAAAAGTCTGCAAATCCAAACGGTGAACCTAGCCAAGCGAAGACCACAATTTTGTGGTGTATGGAAGAAGGCCTGCACGGAAAATTCAACATCTCCAAAATGCCATTTATATCCTTCAGCAAACACGGGCTATTCACAAAACTTCCATTGACAAACATTATTTTACATAGGTGCCTGCTGCAGCAGAGAGCCCGCAGGGCACAGAAAAGCTCCATTGTGTTTAAGAGGACGATCATTAGCCAAGAGAGTCAATGTGCTGCACCACCTTTACAATGAAGGTTACAATGTAGCAGGGCAGCGAGAAAAGCAACTCTGTAATCTGTATTGTGTGCTTTATTTGTTCCATTATGTGTGTATGGGCTGTTTTAACTAGGCATTGTACCCAGAGGGAACGAGTTTGCTGGAAGCCACACTGTCTGTCAATGGTTAGCTATTGTATGTTGTACAGGCAGGCCTGGACACATCTACCCAAATTCTAGATCCAGACCTAGATCTGACCTATGAAGTTCTTGCTTCCCACTGCATCCATACAGTCCTACTCCATCACCACAGTAGCCATAGGTACAGTTCCTCCCCACCACAAGCAACCATGTATAAATGCCCCCCCAAGACACATATACACACACACACACGTTAATTTTTTTTAGGTGCCCAAGCCCCCAGCAGCCATATGTCCAGGCCTCTACAATCCAGCAATGATATATCAAGGTCTCACTACTTCATATTTTCAAGCCCCCAGCAGCCATATGTCCAGGCCTCTACCACCTCCATCAGCCATGCATAAGGGTTTCACAACATTATATCTTCAAGCCTCCAACAGTCATATGTCTATGCCTCTACCGCCTCCCTCCAGCAGCGAAACATATAAAAGTAGAACTGGTTCAAATCTTCAAGCCTCCAGCAGTCCAGGACTTATGGCTGCTGGTTATATATAAAAAGGTCACACCACTAATTTATATGTTCAAGCATCTACTCTCCAGCAGCTATATATAAAGGCCTCCCTACTTTATACCTTCCAGCCTTTAACAGCCATATGTCCAGGCCTGTTACCCCCCACCATTCCTCCCCAGCAGCTATATATAAAAGGGCTATACTACCTAATACCTTCCAGCCTCCAACAGTCATACATCCAGGCCTCTACCCCACCCAGCAGCTACATATGAAGGCCTCACTAGTTCATATCTTCAAGCCTCCAATAGTAATACGTTCAGGCCTCTACGGCCTCGCCCCAGCAGCTATATATAAAAGGCCAGGCCTCTAAACCCCACCACCTCCCCGCCAGCTATTGCACTAATCTGTAGCAGCTATATAGCTCCCAAACTCCTGGAAGTGTTAAATGCCAGAATGACTGATGGAAGTTGCAGCACTGAAACAGAGGGAAGGCAGGCCACAGGAGTGGTGAGTATAATGGCTCTTCTTTTAAAAGGTGACTTCATGTATGATTAAAGGGTTCCTTCACATGGGCGTGCAAGGATGTACAGTGTGTATGTCAGTGCAGAACCCTGCGCCAGGGAGTCACAGCTGTTGCATGCAGAGGCCTGTACAAATCAATGACAGGATGTGTCTGAACGCTGTTAAATGCAGATTGTGTTCAGGGGCATACATCCGAACCTGTATAGATGTACACATTTGGATCCTGAACAACGATCAACTGTTATTAATGTGTGTAGTAGGCTACATGCAACACCTGTGACTCCTGGCAAACATGTACACTGTACAGCCCTGCACACCCATGTGAATGAGCACAGAGACAGCTACAAGAGGGAAATCCTACACATTCCTCCATGAAACTGGGCCATAAATATAAGGAAAAAACTAATCATAGAAGTGGGACAATAACTAAATATTATATAACTAAATATTTTTAAGTAACCTTTAATTTATGGACACAGATGGGCACCAACTGAATATATAAATGATGGTTCCAATATAAAGCACTGCGGAAATACGGACTGAAGGGCAAATTTCTCTTCTCCTTAGCATGTACATATACACACTGCCATGTGCGGTCACACTCTGTGTACATAAACACAGTTATAGGTCGCAGTAATTGGTGCTATAAAGTTGTATACACAAAGCGATACTCAGCTGATAGCCGTTATGTTCATTCTTCCAGCTTACTCTGCATGCCGCCTGATAGCCTTCTCCACAAGCCAGCTTTGGCTTCGGAATGCCGGTCTGGGCTCCGGTATATTATGTGAAATATATATATATATAATCACACACACACCCCCCTAGGCTGGGTGTCATCATGCACATGCATAATGACGTCACGCGCACTTAACTGCTGGCAGCCATCTCAGTGATGGACACCGGCACAGAGAGGAGGGGATGTTCAAACAGCAGGATGAGGTATGCCGTTGGGTCCCCTCCTCTCTCGTGCAGTTGTCAGGCTCTCAGTCCATGACCGAATGCACAACTTTTCAGAAGGGGCGGCACCAAAATGACTGTCAGTCATTTTGTTGTCACCTGGTGCGAGCTGCACACCCCTTGTGATGCCACTGCATACACACACACACATAAATCTTTGCAATACATAAACATTCCCCATGTTTTATCCCTTTAAGGACTCTTGTACCAGAAAAATACCTGTTGATCTGCCAAAAATGCATTATGCATTCAGCTCTTAGGCCTTGTTAACATGGGAGACAAGGGGGTGGTAAAGCCAGGTGGTTGATCTGCAGGTTTAACAGATCCCTGGTCACTTGATACAATGTCAGCACTGAACAGTGCCTATACACTGTGGCAAACATATACAGCATGTCACCTTTAGTAGGTGGTGCCGCTTGTCAACCGCATGGGTACATGATAGCGGCACAGTATTGCAATAGAAAATCCCCAGCATGGATCGCTTTTCAGATGGTGGCGGGGGCTGCCACCCGTGTGAACTCCTGCTGTGGACTGACAAAACACAAAATTTTTTTGGGACACGGTGCCTTTTGCTAAACATCTCAATCACACTCAGATTCCTACAACATAAAAGGTTAATCATTTGTAGTCCAAGATACCTAGGAGGGCTTAAGATAACACAGGAAGTATGCAGAGGATACAGGACATTTCTGAAATTATGACAAGATCAACTTTTCTTTGTTTTTTTGCACTTAAAAAGGAGAACTATGAGGTGAGTGCTTTCCACTCACCTCACAGTTCTAGCCGACCTGTTGTCCCGCTGGCTCTGCCTTTAGATAGGCAGAGCCAGCTGTCAGTCACGCAGCTGGGCGGATCGCGGCACAATTGTCGGGATCCGCTTCAGCTGCGGCGTCTCAGTATACCGCGAGCAGCAGCTCGCTGTATATTGAGCTTAGGGTGACAGGCGGACGCTAGTTTGTGTCCTCCCGTTACCCTGAGAACTATGGGGAAAAGACTTAGTGACATTAAACCCTCAGATTTTTTAACATAAAACAATACTGAAATGTGTGCCTTACTGTAATCCATGGTAGTTTCCCTTCTCTTTGCTGCTCTTCCTTTTAAATCCTCATGATTTAATGTCACTTTAACCCCATAGTTCTCCTTTAATCAGATTTTACAAAACACTTTCAATAATATATTCTTTGCTGATCTCGAAGTATAAATATTTATATATAGTTTGCTTGGTGAAGCTTTTGTCCAATGGAAGTATAAATATTTTATATTATACCTAAAACAATCACGGAGATCCTGCAACACCGGCTACTAGTCTTTTACAGGATCCCTGTGACCCTTCCAGGTAAATTATATCTATCTATCTCTGGAGTTCACCTTTACCAGGGTTGGTGGGGATTTGGTGCTCTGGAGTTCAGCTTTACCAGGGATGGTGGGGATTTGGTGCTCTGGAGTTCAGCTTTACCAGGGATGGTGGGGATTTGGTGCTCTGGAGTTCAGCTTTACCAGGGATGGTGGGGATTTGGTGCTCTGTAGTCCACAGAGAGAGTTGGGAACAATGCTAACTGAGAACACTCAGCAGAGGCAGAAAGTACAGGAGGGAGTGATCAGCTCACAAGATTTCTGGCACGCATTTCTTTGTCATTATCAAAGTGATATAAAAAATGATTTAGGATTGTACAAAGTACAACTAAGGGCTCCTGTATAAATGTCTAAATCCAGTTACTATGTAATGCACAAACAAACTTCCTTTACCTTCTCTGAGTGAGCCGAATCCTCCTAAGTTTGTGTCTCACACGCTCCCCCTCCCAGACACTGCAGCTCACTGTGGGAGGGTTTCAGCAACAGAGCAATCCAGAAAGCAGTGGGCAGGGACTAGGTGCGACCAGGCTACAGGCTGTGAATCGGCAGTGACAATGCCGACTGCCACGCCCCCCCAGAACACCTTCTCATCCCACTGTACCGCAAGCAGCCACAGCCTAGGATGAAAGTGACAACTCTGCACTAAATTCAGGACCAGTGCAGCATTGTTGCCACACCGTCACAGGAAGCTGTGGTGGACTGCACTGGCAGGATCAACAGGGATTTTTTCGGACTTTGCAGGGAAACTAAGAGAAGTTTCAAAGTGCAGATGGCCCATGTTCTGCAGCACATGTTTTTAATGGGAGGTCATAGCTCTATTGTAACAAAATGATTACACAATAAGCAGTACTGACAGCTGCAAATCCCTTCACAGCAGCTTAGAGCAGATCTTCCCAACCAATGGAACTGGATGGGAGAAGGATATGGCAGTAGAAACTGCATTGTTATTCCGAAAAAAGAAAAAAAAAACATTAAGTGAACCAATTTTCAGGAATTTCATAGCCAGACAACAAGAACCATCATCAGCAGAGAATATGCTGAACGTCGGTAATGTGCTCCATCGGATATAGTGGTGCGAGGAATCTTCACAGGTGAGACAAGTGACACATTCCGAGAGATGACAACTCCAGACAACACAATAGAAGTATAAAAGTCCCGATGTGTAACAATGGAACGATCAGTCACCAACCAGATGGTAATGTACACACCGATATTCCTTCACTCCATTCACTACATTGTACTCGTCCCAGAGCCTCGGGAGCAGAGTTCCCACACCCTGTTTATACTCCCTTGCCAAAACCCCAGCGCCCCACACCCTCCTGCTCCTCCTCCACCACCACCACCACTCTATGTATGATGAGCAATGATCAGGAGAAGAGGAAGTTCACAAGATCCGTCCGATTAATGGAGAAGAACCCAATGAAGAAATGGAAGCAATCCTGGGTGCGCGATGCAGAGTGTGCTCCCGGTGTGATCCGCACGGTGCCCCGTCCTCCTCCGCCCCCGGTGTGATGTGTCCGGACGCCCCCTGTGTATGTCAGCCAATGTGCACACCTCCGCCCGCCTCCGGCCCGCAATGGCCGCCTCCGCTCACCTGTTACTGCGATGTATCCTCTCTGCCGGAAGATCTGTCCCCGGACCCATCCCAGGATACACACACCGATCAACTATGATATCAAATGTTATGGAATGCAATCTGTGCTATATATGACACCCGACAGGACACAAACGTCGGAACTCTCACGGAGACTTATTAAAGGCATATTCCACTAACAAATAATAAATGCTCCGATGATGCCAAAAGGAAAAAGGCATTTATATTTTTTTGTATTGGAGCCTGCAAAGCATTGCAACCAAGATAGAGGTTTCCTGCCCTGCCAGGCCCGTGCTCGCATCAAGGGTCTGGTTGGGAATTTTAGGGGGGACCCCACGTCTTTTTTTCCCCATTTTTGGGTGTGCGGTTCCTCCTTAAAATTCCTACCAGACTTTAAGGGCCTGGTATGACTTTGAGGGGTAACCCCACGCACTTTTTTTTTTTTACATTTTAACTTGGGGTCCCTCCTAAAATTCCTACCAGACCTAAAGGGCCTGGTATGCCTTTTGGGGGGAACCCCACACTTTTTTCTTTCCTTTTTTTTAAATAGGGTCCCTCCTAACTTTTCTACCAGAGCTAAAGGGTCTGGTATTGTTTGGGAGGGGGAACCGCACGCTTTTATTTGTTTGTCGTTATAAATGTCATTTTTTTCCCCTTATAAATGTCATTTTTGCTGCAGCAGGTTCTATACATCGTACAGATTCGCCAATTTACAGGCAGTGTAAGGGGACCCCCCCCCACCCCCAGACCTGCTTTTTTTACTAACACAGCTACCTATGGGATGATCTCACAGTATGTGCACACACTATGTGAATTCTACTTCTTCATAGACTTACTAACACAGCTACCTATGGGATGATCTCCCGGTATGTGCACACAGCTACCTATGGGATGTTCTCCCGGTAAGTGCACACACTATATGAACCCTACTTCTTAATAGATTTACTAACACAGCTACCTATGGGATGATCTCCCAGTATGTGCACACACCATATGAATTGTAATTCTTTTTGACTTGCAGTTGGTAACGCAAATGGTGGGGTGGCCTTTCCTGTCTCCAGCTCCTTCCAGTTGATAGGCGTAAAGAACGGGAGTTCTCGCAGCCTTTCCACGAGTATCCTACGCATTTCCCAACATTTTAGAAGAAGCTGTAATGAAGAAGATGTGGAAATTAATACAAAATAGATTGTTATAGAAAATGATACATCAGTCAGTTTGTCAGCTATCTCTAATCTAAACAAACATGTTTCATATTTAAATCTTTTTGGTGTGTTCTTTTTTTAAAAACACAGTCATTTGTCCTGCAAAAATTGATTGTACATTTTTTATGTGAATGGAGAATTAATGTTATTACTATGTTTTCTTTCCAGGTCAAATGTAATATCTGGAATGTTCTGTATTATGGTCTGTAGATTGCTCTGAAGTCATCCCTGGCTTAGGAGATACATACTTATTTCCCATGCACCTCAGCTCAATCTAGTGGCTGTAATGTGATATTTTCTGGATATTACATACACCCTTGAAACAAAATATACTAATTACATTTGTTTTTGCCTCCATTAATCACATATAATGAATATACATGCTATTTCACAGGATGGATGGCTCTTCCATATTTTGATGCATACACCCCTTGCTGACAATGGCTACGAATACTGATATAATTGAACTAAAATTAGTGTATCAAAGGCAAACATGGAGTACAGAAATCACATTTCTACAAGTATCTACACTCGCTCAATTACATCTCGAAGGTCAAGATCGGTGTTATTTGGATAGAAGAACTCCCTGCAGGTGCAATCTTGCCCAGTGGCCATCTTAAAAACATTGACCCCAAACGAATAATAATCGGCTGTAGCGTTGTAAGGCTTTCCAAGCTCGACTTAATAAAAATAGAAAGTAAAGGTTAGTACACTGACTTACCTATATGGAAACCTAACAAGCAAAGGTGAACTGTGAAATAAAGTGCATGATCAGCCATACACAGAGCAGTAAAATAATGGTTGGTAGGAGAGACAGGCCACATTGTAGCCCCCTGTCAATTTTAGGCCTTGTGTCACACACATCTTGACTCTGCTTCTTTATTTCCCAAATTGTAAATACAGCATTCAATTAAAATATACTATCCATGTATATAGAAGTAATTATTATAAAAACTCAAAAACTTCCGCAAAAACATAAATGGATAGATTATACATAAAAACATATACTACATATAAAATATAAATAAATCCATCTATAATGTGCCTCTTAAAGGTCATCAAAGCTCCATTGAAACCTTGACAATAAAATGCTGATGCTTTGACTTATCTTTGCTGCTTGACCCATGAGTACCTCTATACCTACTCTGGATTTGTATGGATATTTTTGTGGATGAGCACCGGGGCATTTTCCTTACAAATAGAGTGTGGTGGCTACCCTAGGACTGATATACCGTATATGTTATATAAATGATT
This sequence comes from Nanorana parkeri, assembly GCF_000935625.1. Taxonomy (NCBI): domain Eukaryota; kingdom Metazoa; phylum Chordata; class Amphibia; order Anura; family Dicroglossidae; genus Nanorana; species Nanorana parkeri. The sequence goes on along the minus strand of NW_017306830.1, from coordinate 427,865 downwards.
TCTTATTTATTTATTTATTTATTGATGGCCCAGTTCATTGAGCACAATGTAAACCTGCTTCCATATTACTTTTGGAACATACTGTATGTTCACGTGTGTTCACACTACCATACAGCATAAGGACCAACTTTAATAATAACATAGACATGTCAGGTGTAAAATGCCGTGATTCTGAAATACTTGGAAATCTCATCTGTAATCTCACTGCATTTTCCTCCCCTAAGATGATGTGCATGGCCACATATCCTAGTTACATGTCTAGTCACATGTGCCAAAAATCCAGGAAGCAAAAGGAGAGCTAGCAATCTGCCCTTAGTAAACATGGCCGCTGCTAGAAGACTGGGGAAGAAAAGAGAAATAATGTATGCAAAGAATACAAAGCCGGCAATTATCTAGAAGTATGTGTTTGTAGATTGTCATTACTAAACATTTCTAAAGGTGTGTTTGTTGTTATTTTAAAGATATGGGTAAAGGTCCGCTTTAATTTACTAGTAGAGATGATTTTAATGTATAAAATGTTTAGTGGCCACATCAGCAATAAACTTTTTACTCTAAACTCCCTAACAAGGACTAGAGGCCACCACCTAAAATTGGTGGAGAAAAGATTTAACGGCAAAGGGCATAGGGGCTTCTTCTCAGTCAGAGTGGTTAGATTCTGGAACTCTTTTCCACAAGTTGTGGTATCAGCGGAAAATACTGAATCATTAAAAAATCAATTCGATATCTTCCCCAGAGACCGTAACATACAGGGGTACAGGTACTTTTTAAACCTTAGACCCAAATGGACTCATATACACACATGCACACACTACACACACACACTTACACATAAAGGTTGAACTTGATGGACCTGTGTCGTTATTCAACCTCAAATACTATGTAACTATGTAAGTAGAGAATACATTTAAACTAACAGGACACTTTATTGTACAAGAACAGCTCACAAAGGACTATAGGGTAATGGAACAATAAAAAAAAAGATTACATTTACAAACTTGCTTGATTTCCAGGGTATATTAAAGGAATTAAAGTGATTCAAAAGGACACCTTGTAGGATTGCTTGGGGTAAGTGTTTACATGACTGGTGTTTTCATGACCAGTGAATGCTGTTATTCCTATTTATTTTATAGGGCAATTCATGCGCACATACTGAGCTGTTCGGCACCGGGCAACAAGAATATTTTTGGGTGATCCTTTGTAGCTGTTGTGATTAGTCATGTATATGACAATGTATGTTATAAATAGGTACGCTACATTTCATTTATTTGTCTATACTGATTAGTTATAACAAAATTAAATTAATCTTGCGTGTTTGCCCTAGTTTGTGCTCCAGCTGTTTTGGTTTCTATTGTTTATTTGTTGTGCTGGATTGCATGTTTAATCCGGATTAAAGCTTGAACAGGGATTTGTGGGTGTGTTTATCTGCCTAAGAAGTAAAAACCCCTCTCCGACTATGTTTTAAAATGGCAAACTGGTCAGGGAGATTGGAGTAATAATCCTTTCAAGGCAGCAAAGTCCTGTCGATAAAAAGGGGTTAATAAGTTGACCCAGAAACACGTGAAATGGAATCCTTCGAATTCTGCGAATAACTTTCTACCCTTAAGAGCCTACTTGTACAGCTTCTGTCATTCCTGAGCACCTCAGTGTGAAGAAATCTGACTGGGGAGCCTTTGCTCCTCAATGAACAAATTAACATAAATACAATTTTTCATCTATTTTTATTAGTGGCAAGATGAATCACTTCAATGTATATCTAGAAGAGCCACCACTGGTGTCCTATCTCCCCATGAAATTCCCAGTTTCATCCAAGACCTGCAATACTGCAAACCCTAATGGTGGCATTAGGCTCCCGAGAGCATGGACACCTGACCATCAAACCTACTAAAAGTATGTGGACAACCCTTCAAATGGTGTTTCCAGTGAAGTGAGCTGTTTGTGCTTCAACATACAAAGACATTGTAGACTACTGTGCTCTTCCAATCTTGTGGCAACAGTTTGGTGAAGGCCCTTGTCTGTTACAGCATTACTGTGCACCTGCACACAAAGGCCCAAGATGCCGGCATGCATGGGAGATGCGTCATTGGGGCCCGGGTAATTAAGCTGAAGAATCATAACCTGGGAGGGGCCCGAGACGAAGATGAGAGCACTGGAGAGGAGGAGCGCTGTGCTGTAGGGGAGCAGTTTGGCAGATAAGTCTGCCATAATGTACTAATATGCTGTGCATACTAGCACCTTATGACTGAAAGCTCTAGGGGGCTTTTATTAATTTATTTTGCCCTTGCTTCCACTTTAATAAGTGCAATGTATTATGTTATACTGTTATTATAACACTGAAGTTTCCCATAGATCCACATATTGGTCAATACACCATTCCCAATTGGTAGTTATCTTCCAGAGGGCCCCTTTAGAATATTATGGGTTTGTTTAATTGCCATTAGGGTGATGTATATTGTTTCTCATATTGTGCTAATAAATGATATGGTTTTCCATAAGCAGTGCGGCTGATCATTCTTCAAGGAATTTTTATATCCTCTTTCAGCTGGTAGCTGACGAATCAACAGACCACATCTGTCGGTGGATCCATGCACACAGGGCTCTGTGTGTTCTCTCCAACTCAATGGGTGATTCAGGTGGCCCCTCCAAGAGATCATCGAAGATCGCCTGCAAGGCAAGCTGCAAGCCATCCTGCTCCACTGATCCAGGTAGCCACAGGAGCCGAAGGCTCCTCTTGAGCCCGTGGTTATCTAGATCTTCCACGAGTAGTTGCAGAGTGATGGTGATTGCGCGTGGTAACAACTTGTTTAGCTGACTGCTCGTGGTGGGCCTCTGTCTGCTCCACTGCCAACAGGTGAGAGGCGATGGTTTTGATATCCGCTCGTTTGTCCCAAACCGTTCTGGAAAGGGCATTCTTGATTTCGGCCACCACAGATTGCAAATCTGCTCGCTGAGGAAGCCGGCTGATGTAGGAGGGCACTATCAGGATACCCAATGCAGATATCCTGTAAACAGGATCACCAAGATCAGGTTCAGGTTTAAAGGGTTATTAAACCCTCACTTTTGTCGAACATCTGTAAATTTCCCAAGCGGCCGCAAAGGATCTTGGGGCGGGCGCATGCGCAGTTCAGATGTTCGGCCGGGAGACGAGGAGAGACACAAGGTAAGTATATGGAGCAGCGTGCACCCGCACAGACTCCGTGGGACATGAGCGAAGAGGAGGACAGAGGGGTCAGCGCTGGATCGGGGACCCGCACCAGCGCTGTAGGGACAGCTAAAAACGACAGTAAGGAAGAAGATGATCGGATTAAGAGACACCATTTAAGGTAAGTCCCTACACTAACATTGGGATGAGGGGGGAGAAAAATCCTTTAATGTCACTTTAAGTAGCAGGAACTGGACAGCAGATCAGGAACAGGGTACACAGGAACAATGCAGAGGCAAAATGAGCTTAGAACGGGGGAGCTAAATACCCTTCCAGCAGCCAGCATTAGATGGAGACTAAATGCCGAGCACTGCTGGCTGCAGAGAAACACCTGCTGGTGGACACTGGAACTGCATGGCTTGGATGCATGCACCACAGCACCAACAGCAGGTGGTGACTAATTGCAGAGGACTATTGGCTGCCCATAGTCACCTGCTGGTGGACATTGGAACTGCATGCCTCGGATCCACGCACCACAGCGCAACCAGCAAGTGCCCTGGCTCCTGACAGGCATCTTGTCAAGCACGTTGAGGTCAGGCTCTTCCGATTCCAAGGCCTAGTGGTCGGACAGCGGGAAGCCCCCTAGGTGTTCCATGGTCTGTGAACAGAACATGGCGGGAATCGACTTGTGGGTCTGGGAACTAAGGACTAGGGTAGCGGGAGTCTTCCCCATCTGATTAAAATGAAAACGTTCTCCACACTTGTTCAATGTGCGGCCATCTTTAAGGAATTTCTAGTGGTTTCAGATTCGATTGTCCCTGGCCAGCATGCTTAGTACATAACAACCAGTGGCGTAACAATCGCCATAGCGACCCAGGCGGCCGCTATGGGGCCCGGGCACAGGGGGGGCCGGCCAGGGCTGCCTGGGTCGCTATGGCATGTGGGGGTGCTGGCTGTCACAGACACAGCTCAGCAGCGGCCACGGCGCATTTCCCCTCATAGCCGCTGCGGAGCTGTGTCTGTGTAAGAGATCTCATACCCTGCGGAGCCCACTATAGAGAGTCTATGGCGGGCTCTGCAGGGTCACTCTCCGCTGGGGCTCTGCAAGTGGCATAACTAGCAATCACGGGGCCCCATACAAAATTTTGCTATGGGGCCCTGTGATTTCTAGTTACGCCCCTGATAACAACATACATTACATATGAACAAGCGTATATTACAAACATAGTAATAAGGAATTCAAAGGAATTGAGCCAGACTTGCCAGATTTACTGGTTTACAGCTATTTGGCATGTAGCAATGTAGGACATTAAACAGCCTCACGGTCCCGTCACCTTAGATGCCGTAGATTCCATTAAAAAGTTTTGTCTTCAAGTTGAACTCCAGTCAGAGGGATAAATACACAGATACAATAAATACAGGTTATATAAATACAGGGAGCTGTTCTACCTGCTAATGGATTTGGCTTACCGTCCATACGGTTCTGGTATATACACAACTCTGCCAGACAGCACAGCCCTGTGTGGCAGGACAGGAGACCTGTTTAGTAACACTTACAGGGCTTGCCCACCCTTTGACTGATGAGTTCTTCTGTCACCCTGCTCTCTCCTCTCTCCACATGCTTATAGTTAGCACATGTGCAGCACAACTGATTGGCTTTTTTAAATTTTGATGCAGTACTATACCAGCTTTTTCAGCACTTGGGAAGGATGAACTGAGATGGTGAAAAAGACTGGTGAGTTACTGAGGACACAGTGGTTAGCTGGAAAATGAATGTTAAATGTTATTTCACTGACAAATTATGTCCACAGCTCTGGTTCCTAGTAATGTTCTGACTATGCGGGCAGCTCTTCTGCTGCCTCTCTTTGATTTATACATATATGTTAATATCACTGACAGTGGAGAGGTCACAAGGGGCCCCATCAAACATGGGGGCCCACACTGCTCATAATGTCCAGTATAGGGATGCACCGATACCAAGTACCGTGCTCGGTACAAGTACAAGTGCAGATACTTTTACACCTTTAAGACTAGACTAGAGAAAAACTCAAAAGTTAGGAGGCAGCATTGAGAAACCCAGCCTTGGGGCAGCAGAGACAGTAAATCCAGCCCTGGTTATAACCACTATCAGCTTTTCAATACAATCTCATGTTTATGTCTGTGAAGGGTCTCATTCATCCAGGTCATGGTATATCTGTAAAAAATAAGTCAAGGCAACTGGACTGAAATAAAACATCTTCAAGAAAAATACAGCATGTCCAGTTACGTTGACTTATTTTTTACAGATAAATCTCATGTTTAGTTTACTAATGTGTATTGAGATTGTAGTCCATCCTGGGAGTGAGCTTGGAGCGGTGACTACTTTACAACACACACAGGAAACATGGGGAACAAAAGTAGCCACCCTCCAGAAGGAAGGACAGTGTCAGCACCAATTCAGAGATGATTGGGGGATCTACAGCCGAGTGATACACAAATAAGATACATTTCTGTTAATAGTTATAGGAGAACTATGAGGTGAGTGCTTTTCACTCACCTCATAGTTCTAGCCGACCTGTGACAATGAAACTGTCACAGGTCGGCTCAGTAGATCGGGAGGTGAGCGAACACATACCGGCGTTCGCTCACTTCTCGATCCTGTCACGGCTGTAGCTCGCGGTATACTGAGCTTAGGGTAACGGGAGGACGCTAGTTTGTGTCCTCCCGTTACCCTAAGGAGAACTATGGGGAAAAGCCCTGACCTCATAGTTCTCCTTTAAGGGACTTGAATGTATTTTTACGATTTAACTCCTGAGTTTACTGTCACTTTAAATGCAGGGGCTGGTATCACTGAAGTCATGCAGATGTGCTGAAGATTTTTGTCACCACTTGAAAGAGATAAGCGTGTGTGACATTTGAGTAAAGGAATGAAGTTTAAAGTGTAAAGAAAAAACAAGGTTAAAAATGTATTGAAATATTTGTCAAGAAGGCCGGAGCCTAATGCATAATCAATGGGAAATTCCCAGTTATTTATGGCTAGCCATAGTCGTAGGATGGTGGCAGAATCTTCTGATTGTTAAGATCTTTTCATACACATGCATATTTGTTTAAACGTATATATAAACATAGCTATTCAGACCATAGAATCACGCATGTCTATGGAAAGATAGCTGAAAAAAAAAATCATATTTCAAGGGATGTATTTCACCACTATCTCATCTATCGTGAGCGGCAAGCCTAAGAGGCCCCTAGTGCCAGGATTTTCTCAGATAAGTCACAGCTATGGTGTAAGAAATTCACTTTCTATTGATTTTAGCCGTGAGATAAAGGCCGGTGGGCCGCCTGCAAAAGTGATTTTTGCATGTTTAAAAGTATATTAAAGTCAAAGGTTTTTAATCTATTTCAAATTCTGATGAAATCACTTACAATGGATGCTGCTCCTTGATTTTTAAAAGATTTAGCTTCCTGCATAATCAGCTGGTCCCCCGAGCACTGGTCCTGATATCCTGTTTTAGGGTGGCTCCTTTCCCTTGCAGAGTTGTATGGAGCCACCCTTGTGTGCGCTAGTAAGCTGTGTGTGTCCGCAAACAGACAGACACAGCAACGCAAACTACTCCACTGCTCCCTTATCCTCCTTCCTCCCTTCTTCACGCTAGTGGATGGACGGCTGTTGGAGACTGCTCCGTTCCTTGTGATCTTATACTGGATCAGGAAGTTCACGGAAGCCGAGCTGAGAGAGTTGGAGCTGTTCAGAAACATGAAAAATACTTTGCTCGGCAATCTTTCCTTGTTTGGAATCTTTACTAAAGAACAGTTTGAGAGTTTAATACTACTTTAAAGAAAGACCTACTGAGAACCAGATATTTCTTCTCCTCATGGTTGCCTGCCAATACTCAAGTAGAATTTTTGTATTTCAATCTGTCTATTGAAATTAGTTTTTTTGGTTTTTCTTTAGACTCTTTGGCCAATGGCGTCGCAAGGGGGGTGCGGCCCGCACCCAGGTGACTCCATTGGAGGAGTGACCCTCTAAAAAGTCGGGCACTCGGTCATGGACAGAGAGTCTGACAGTGTCAGGAGAGAGGAGGGGACCCGGCGGCATACCTCAACCTGCCGGGTGAACGTCCCCTCCTCTCTCTGTCGGCATCCATCACCAAGATGGCCGCCGGCAGGCGTCAATTAGACAGCCGCGCATTTGCGATGACGTCATCGCACATGTGCGATGATGTTGCGGTGGGGTGTCACCCGGTCTCCGCTTTGGGGGACACCTGGCCTCAGGACGCTCTTGTCTTTGGCTACTAGGGAGGGAAAGATTGAGGGTCCCGACACCTCTTCTCCCTCTACGCTCCTTACAACCCCCTCGTTTTTTAGCCACTCTCTTTTTAGCTTCTGCTCTAAATTTTTCATCTTTCATACTTTACGCTTAGTACCACGTGGGCTCTACAATCTTTGATTATATGTATTCATAATAAGAATAACTAGTACCTGTCCCAGGTATCCTCACTGGAAGATCAAAAGGTAGCAAGCGTCGCGCCTCTTGTTTTGATCCATGTTTGCGTCTTATGACTAAGCCTTCATAGCTTACTTTGAACACGATGACCTGAGCATTGTAATCCTATTATTGTTCTTTTTTGTTTTCTGTGTTTTGACATCACTTACTTTGTTTAAACTCCAAATCTGTATGTTGTGTGTTTTTGGAAAACTTAATAAAAACCCTTTTTTTTTTTCAGATGAAAAAGTTATAACCCAAAGAAACCGGTATGCCTGCCACCATTGCATATACTGTATATTTTAGGTTTATTATGCTAATAAAAGTTTCCTTTCTAAAGACCATGTTGTTTTGTTTTTTTTTGCAGCTGTATTCTTGCGTCTATAATTTGTATAATTGTGCAAATGAACAATGTTACACTTGTTATAAAATGGCTTCATGTAGAAGAATCTTCTAGGGTAGTGTCTGTGAAGGTTCTCATTCATCCAGGTCATGGTATATCTGTAAAGAATGAGTCAAGGCAACTGGACTTGCTGTATTTTTCTTGAAGACATTTCTTGCGATCGCACCGGACCGGAACGTAGGCATTGATGTGCCAGGTGTTCTGGTGCATTCAAGTCAATGGCACTGCAGCCATGCCCTCTCCTGCCACAGAACGCAATGAGCCAGGCAGGATGCGATCCAGTGCGTTCCAACAGATAATTGCGCTGGAATGCACAGGAATTGATGTGAACAAGCCCTTAAACAGGATATTAGGGCCAGCGCTCAGAGGACCAGCTGATTCTGCAGGAAAACTTTTAAACACCAAGGAGCAGCATCCATATACTGTATGTGGTTCACAGAAAGAGAAACAACATTCTTTAAGGTCTTTCACGCTGGAAACCTTTCACCTATCTTCACTGATATCATTCATTGTTATGTTTATTATGACAGAAATGTTCCTGCTCCGTAAGGTTTGTTCCACATATTTGTGTCATTTGATCAGTTGGGTTTGCAAATGCTCCAGAAATGAAAGCAAAATACGTTACAGAACTAACGCACAAGTTCCTCTGTTAGCATGTAGCAGAGACTTTGGGAGTCAGTCGTGACTAATCTGAGCTTTAAAAATACAGACTTGGGCGATCACATCATTTCTATAGTGGTAAAAATAAAATCTCAACAGAGACATGTAATGAGGTGACAGGTCCTCTTTACATGAGTATAGGACTGACAGGTGTTTGGGGTCCAAAGTGATTGCCACAAGGGGCTAGTTGCAGGATTTTGGAGTTAGCCTTTGAGCAGCCATCTGCTGTAAAAGTCTATGTGGACCCAATCACTAACATCTCATACAGACTTTGACATGTTCATGTAATTTGAAAAAAAGCTGTTTCAAATCTTTTAAAATCTTCAGCTTTCATTAAAATATTACCTGGTGATGCTGCCATGAAGGTCCTTGCTAAGGCACTTCTTGTTCAAGGATGACAACGTCTGTCCCTGTGCCTCACTTACACTCCTACATTGTCACCCTGTCACATGGGCTTCCGATGGAGACTGTTTAAACCAGGGGTCTCAAAGTACCGGCCCGCAAACGTACCATGCGGCCCACAGCCGGCTGACAAGTCAGGCACGCAGTCACGGACAGCGTACTTGACTTGGGGGAGCAGCTACACAGTCTGCATCTCTGTCAGATGCAGACTGCATAGCTGCTCCTGGCGGTGCCGGCGCTCAGTGACATTTGTTCCATTTTGGCGGTGAGGTGTCCTTTACCCGGGTGTCATTCCCCCTTTTTTCGGGGGTCTTGGAGTTGTTGGACAGATTAAACTGGTAAAATGGTCCCAAAAAATCCCTTGCCAGTTCCGTTCCCTGAAGCAGGAACTCTTTGCTCCTAAGACCACCTGGCCAGTTTAAATGGGTATCCTACCTTGAAAGCTAACCTCCAGGATTGTCATGCAAATATTGCCTGTATACAAGAGTCATTTATATTCTTACTTGAATCTTGGTGTGCTTTGTGTATTTCTTCCAGATCTGTGCACATCTTTACCTCCGTGCAGGAACTTCCTGTAATAAAGCTGCTGCTCTCTCTCCTTGTGCAGGGGCACTAGTCTTGTCTCCGACCCCTCCTCTAGTTTTCTACAGGTAGCCTGTAGTGGGTGGAGCCTGCTGGGTCCCTCCTACAGCTCTGCAGGTACAGGATTCTCAGGTGCACAGGGTGACGCAGCAGACTGAGAGGTCACAGGATGACACAGGACACTCAGGGGTCACTGGATGCTCAAGGGTCAGGGGATGACACAGGATAATCAGGGGTCACTTGATAACATAGCAAACTCAGGGGTCACTGGTTGAGCCAGGACACTCAGTGGTGACTGGATACTCAAAGGTTACAGGATAACATAGGATGCTGAAAGGTCACTGGATGACACAGGATGCTCAGGGGTCAAAGGATGACACATAATGCACAGGGGTCAGGGGATGACACAGGATGCTCAAGGGGTCACAGGATGCTCAAAGGTCACTGGTCACTGGATACAGGATGGCATAGGATGCTAACGGGTCACAAGATGACACAGGATGTGCAGAGGTAATTGGATAACACAAGACACTCAGAGGTCACATGATGATACATGTTCAGTGCTGTAGGACCAACCTTTAAGTGGAGGTGGTTAGCTGGCAGAGACCACGTGACCAATTCCTTGCCACTGGTCACATGACCTGGCACCAAATAAGCCCAGAGCTTGTTTGATTAAGGGAAAAGGTAAGGGCTCATTCACACCAGCCCGGTTGTGCTGTGCTGGGTAGGGTTGCCCAATACATAGACAAATAATTTTGCTTTGTGTCCTGTTTCTTTGAGTCATAGCACTGCTTTGGGGTGCTCTGAAAAAAGTAGGACATGTTGCCGTTTATTAGGCAGTGCAACCCATAGTGATACACTATAAGGCATCAAAACGCCCTGTCACACATAGAGATGAATGCACTGTCAGGTTTAATAAAGTTAAAAAAAACAAAAAAAAACACCAAACACTACATTTCGTTGTACATCGTGCATGCACAATTTGCACCTTAATGAAAAATGGGCCCTTAGGGTTTTGCCACTCCCATACCTATATGAACATTTGTTTAATATTTATGTCTACTGTTAAAACTTTACATAACAAAGACTCTTTTCAATACAACCAGTCACAATCCAGCTGTCAATAACGGGTGAAGGACAGCAGAGGAAAGAAAATGAAAGTAAGTTTCTCATTTTTTTATATTTTTCCTCCCTGGCATGTCTTTTAATCCACTTGAAATAAAGAAATGGATCCAAAAGAAACAAATGCCAGCCTGAGCTTTTGAGTCTCCCAGTTAGTACATTGGGCAATTTAAAGGGGTACACCGTGTAGGCCACCATGAAATGAAAATACGGTCCTGGGAAGATCCTTCCAGAGTGCAGTAACATGTTCAGATTTATAACTGAGAATGACTGAGGTAATGTGGGTAGAGAGTGACCCCTGTAGGTAGCAATGTGTAATTGTTCAAAGTAAATTATATTATATAAAGCTAAATCCCAGTGTTTGCAGCAGATTACAGCCATTTCATAATCACTTCCATTCATGCTGCCAATTCTAAGTAATCTGAAACAAGTAGAAATGAGGAGCTGGATTTAAATTATCAGAAGATGGCACAATGGCTCTGGTGAGGCCGCTCTCCACAAAAAATTGGGTGTTTCTCAGACAAAGGGGGCCAGAATTCAGATTCACATTCATATAAAATCTGACCACACACCATACAGTCTGAGAATCCCAAAGCATTTAATATTGGTTGCCAAACAACAGAACAGAACATCCAACGCATTTCAGGTGCTCAAAGACCTCTTTCTTCAAAGCTACAAAAACAAAGCATCTGTTTTGTAGGCCTGAAGAAGGGGGAAGTCTCTGAGCCCCCGAAATGCATTGGCTGTTCTGTTGTTTGTCAACCAGTACCAATATTAAAGGTTTTGGACTTGCTATCAGGAAGTTCAAGCACGCGGCTGTGCCTGGAGATACGCATGTGTGCATGCTCCACTGCATTGGTTTATGGCTGTGCATACGTTTGCACATACATCTGTCCATGCTGTGTGTGCACATTAGCGTTAATGAATGTGCATATGCAGCACTTGCTTTGGTGCCAAAATGCTTATTTAAGCCAGCACTACTAAGGAGAGTGACGTTGTCAGCTTCTGTGATCCGTGACTTGACCTGCGTTCTGGTTATTCTGCATTTTTACCCGGTTTGCCGTCTATTGATCTCTGTTGCTGATCCTGGCTTGTATCCTCACTTTGCCTCCTGCTTGCCATCTTGGTACCTCTGCAGCCCATTTGGTATTGACCGTGGCCACGGCTTTGACCTTGCCCCAGCTTCTCAATTTGTACCTCTGCTGCCCAACTGGCATTGACCTCGGCCTGAACATTGACCTTGCTCCTGCTTCTGAATTTGTAACTCTGCTGCCCAACTGGTATTGACCTCGGCCCGGACATTGACCTTAGTCCTGTTTCTAAATTTGTACCTCTGCTGTCCATCAAGTATTGACATCAGCCTGGACTTTGTCCTTGCTCCTGCCTCTGAAATTGTACCTCTGTTGCCTGTCTGGTATTGATCTCGGTTTGGACTTTGACCTCAGCCTGGATGTTGACTTTGCTCCTAGTTTTATACCTCTGCTGCCCGTCTGTTATTGACCTCAGCCTGGATGTTGACCTTGCTCCTGGTTTCATACCTCTTCTGCCCATCTTGTGTTGACCTTGGCCTAGACCTTGCTCTTGCGTCTGAATTTGTACTTCTGCTGCTTGGCTGTTGCTGACCCTGCTCGTGCTGACCACGGTCTTTCTTTTGGCATCCACCAGTTCCCACACCTGACCTGGGCTCCAGCCTCCTGTTACAGATCCGGTCCAAGCATCTTCTGCACCTCAGCAGTTTTCAGACTGTCTTCTGCTACACCTAGATCCACTACTGGTACCCGTGCCTCTCCTCATCTTCAGCAGCTGATTTGACAGCCACCAGCTGAAGAGCTGTATGCATTCTCAGACACTGGACGAAACAGTATCTAATTTCAAGCCCTTACAGTCCTGATACATGTGCTCCCTTAGTAAGCCCTGATGAAGGAGGTATTTAAAAAAGCCCCCATTACACGTTGACTGTTACTACTGTGACAGGGTGTGCGGAAGATTAGTGGAGGGGAGGTATGTAGGACCCAGAATCCTCCATAGTCTCTATCCACTCACACATCTTTCCTTAATTAAGTAGTTAGCAGCAGCTAAATTTAGGTCTCGTTCACACCTAGGCGTATTGCATATGCGCGTCTGTCTGTTTGTTTTGCTCTGTCGCGCGACCGTCGTGCGGTTTCTGAGCCTGATGACGGGGACCCAACGTGGCCCCGAAAGTACTTGTGATTTTGAATGACCGTTGTCATTAAAATATATTGAATCTACTTTTGGAGTGCTGGTGACATCTTTTGGAATTACTACTTGACTACACGGTGCCTCCGTGGTCGCTACAAGCACCCTATTACAGACATCATCTCCTAGGAGATCCAGTAAGGAGTGCAGGAAGATACACACGCGTTTCCGAAGGCTACTTGGCTGTATCCCAATGGAAACGCGCAACAAAACGGCCCAGGCGTGGGAGTTTTGTAGCGCGTTAGGGACGGGCGGAAATACGCCAAGGTGGGAACGAGACCATTGAATACAATGGGATTTATATTTTTGAGCGTTTTGTAGAGCGTTCGTCGAGCGTAGAACGCGCTACAAAACGTTCAGGTGTGAACGAGGGCTCAGAGGCTGCTGACTCCTGGAGAGAAGTTGTTGACTGGACTGCTGAGGGCAGGGTGGTGAGTGAAACTTCTCAGAGAACAAAAGACTGTTTCTTTTGTTTGTTTATATCCAGCTGAAGAGCTGTATGCATTCTCAGACACTGGACGAAACAGTATCTAATTTCAAGCCCTTACAGTCCTGATACATGTGCTCCCTTAGTAAGCCCTGATGAAGGAGGTATTTAAAAAAGCCCCCATTACACGTTGACTGTTACTACTGTGACAGGGTGTGCGGAAGATTAGTGGAGGGGAGGTATGTAGGACCCAGAATCCTCCATAGTCTCTATCCACTCACACATCTTTCCTTAATTAAGTAGTTAGCAGCAGCTAAATTTAGGTCTCGTTCACACCTAGGCGTATTGCATATGCGCGTCTGTCTGTTTGTTTTGCTCTGTCGCGCGACCGTCGTGCGGTTTCTGAGCCTGATGACGGGGACCCAACGTGGCCCCGAAAGTACTTGTGATTTTGAATGACCGTTGTCATTAAAATATATTGAATCTACTTTTGGAGTGCTGGTGACATCTTTTGGAATTACTACTTGACTACACGGTGCCTCCGTGGTCGCTACAAGCACCCTATTACAGACATCATCTCCTAGGAGATCCAGTAAGGAGTGCAGGAAGATACACACGCGTTTCCGAAGGCTACTTGGCTGTATCCCAATGGAAACGCGCAACAAAACGGCCCAGGCGTGGGAGTTTTGTAGCGCGTTAGGGACGGGCGGAAATACGCCAAGGTGGGAACGAGACCATTGAATACAATGGGATTTATATTTTTGAGCGTTTTGTAGAGCGTTCGTCGAGCGTAGAACGCGCTACAAAACGTTCAGGTGTGAACGAGGGCTCAGAGGCTGCTGACTCCTGGAGAGAAGTTGTTGACTGGACTGCTGAGGGCAGGGTGGTGAGTGAAACTTCTCAGAGAACAAAAGACTGTTTCTTTTGTTTGTTTATAGATTACTCTGCTTGGATAGCCAGGGTTGCTAAAAACGTTTAGTTAGTGCTCTAGAAAAGCTAGGATTTTGTTTGTAGTTTTCAATCACCTTTTGAGTGTTGTTCAACGCCACTCAGTAACATGCAAATAAAGAAAGACTCTTTATATTCGCAATTGCATGCTGGAAGCTGGTTATACCCTAGAGCCTTGGTTCTCAACTGGTGGGTCGTGACCCAAAAGTGGGTCGCGACCCTGTGTTCAGTGGGTCAATGTGTGCTTTCTACTTTTTTAGGTGAGAGGCTCCTCAGCCTCCCCCTTTCGCAGCACTGTAAGTTCTCGCGTCAAGCAGCCATTCAAAATATGCTGCCCAGTGCCGAGTGTTCTCCTTTAGGTTAGATGGGCTGGGGCTATGGCCGTGAGAGAGCTCCATCAATCATCAATACATACAACTACCTTGTGTGGCTGGACTGGAGTGATGTCACATTCTGGCTCCCAGCACGTCTACAGGGCATGCAAGGGAGCTGTACCAGCATTGCACATATGGATTGAGCTCCGTGACAGCAGCCCACGCTGGACCCCAGGATGAGGATCGATAAGGTATGGAGACTGAGTGGATCTTTTGAATGGCATCAAAAATTCACCTCCCACCCATAGTTCTGTCGCCCGCACCGGAACGCGTGGTACCGCAATGCTGTGCGTTCCATTGCAGTGCGACTTGGGTCATGACTTAATGACCGAGGACACATGTGGGTCCTGAGGTTACACAGGTTGAGAACCTCTGCCCTAGAGGACCGTGTTGTTTGGCTGGAACCCAGTATCCCATGTGAGTGCTGTATCACACTACACTGTCCCCTCAACTTCACATTGAATAGAGATATACGTGGACTATAAAGCACAGTGTGCGGCTTCACAATCCTGCAATTTGATGTTTTAAACCAAAGAGACAGTAAAGATCTTCTGGAATGTAGAAGCTTCCTGTCCAGTAGTCAGATCACCTATACCAAGTGTGTCACATTATAATTGGCTGGCCACACGATAGGATAAACCTTGCGTGTCCAACCTTTTATTCCAGCAACCTTTCCTATATCTGCAACAACAGACTCCAACATGTTGGCTTTTGCTACCAACGCAACTTCCAAGTCATTTTTGTTCTTTTTTTTTGCTGTTTTTCCATTGGGGAGAGTCTGCTTCATTTTCTAGCCCAGAGACACAACAGGAAATTACAGGAAATCTTACAAAGTGATGACCATACACCAATAGAATTCTGTGTTTTTAGGTTGTTCTTTCGATTTTTGAAAAGTTAGTGGGGGTCAAATCGACAATCGTTTTAGACCGTAGTGCTAAATAAAAATGAAGTGGCAGGACGGAAACATTTTGAATGAAGGAAATCCTAACAGTGAATGTGGTTTTTGTTTGGGAAACTCCATTCATTGCAAAATCAAATGTTAAATCCAAACCAAATTTCGAACAAGTCTGATGGCATTACTGAATGTTCTGCTGATATTTGTTGTATTAACGTTTGTACGAAAATCTTGAATGTCCAGCTTAAGAGCCCATTCACACAAGGGCGGATCAATGATCTCAAAGGGGAGGTTTTGGGAGTTTTTAATTGCGTTTCAGTGCTGAAAAGCAGTTAAAAATGTCCAAAACCACACTATCAGCACGGTTCCATTGAAAGCTGTATGGAAACCGCACTGATCAGCGCAGCAAAAATAGTGCAGGGAGCAGTTCGAACGGGGGGCGGTTCGGATCGCTCCGCGCGGTTGCATGTTCGGTCCCCATAGCAATGTATGGGATTGTTTATGTCGGCAGATCCGCTCGGCCTAACCGCCCCAGTGTGAATGGGCTCTTAGACTGTGGTCACCGGGCTGGTATCCCCAATAGATGATTCCTGCTCACTTCCTATGCTGGAGACAAGTGTAAAGTGTATCACATTCTGTCGCAGTGACAAAGGTCACTAGAACAAATAGAAAAGGTGAATCTCCCCAGCGGGGTCACAGCTTTGACTGCTTATATAGTACTAAATTACCACCCACCCCCTCCCCCCAGCTGCTATTCTAATGAAAATGAGGCTCTCCTGTGGCTGCATCTAATTTCCCTTTAGAGTCTGATGTCCACGTGCACCACCTGGAATGAATTCATATGCAACAAAAGTCTCTATTCTCACGAGTTCTCTGTGCTGAAACAATTGCTCCTTGCTGTGACAAAACTACACATACAGTGGTACCTTGGTTGACAAACGCTCCTGTTCACGGACAATTCGGTTCGCAAACAGGAAGTTTGGCAAAATTTTGCTTCCGTTCGTGAACTCCGCATCGGGTGACGAACACAACCGCGGCCATCTTTCCCTGCTCTGACACATGGTCGTGGCTCCGTCATTGTGTTCGTCACCATCGTCAAAGCTAAGCCTGATGAAGGGACCCTGTGTGGCCCCGAAAGCGCTTGTTTATATGACAAGGAACTACAATAAATGAACATTTCCTTATCCTAAGAAGGATTTTGGTGTGCTGGTGACATTTCTACACAATTGCTGATATTTGCTGCGCCATCCGCAGTCACTGCGAGCACCCCCCCACTACAGGGGATTTTTCGGTAAGGAGTGCAACAAGGAAAAGTATTTATTTTGCTCTAATCGAGATTACGGTCTGATCAGTTTGATTCGGTTCGCGACCACAATCAGGGGAACGAATTATGTTTGTGAACCGAGGTACCACTGTACATTGTTGCCATATGACCCACAATGCCTTCCCTGCTGAACTGGAGTTTTCTTGCAGACAGCAATCAGCTTCCATCTTCATCTTGAGCACATAAAGTAGAACTGAAGCCACAACGTTTTTTTAGCTTTGGATAGAGTACGGGAGGGTTATAAGTAGGGATGCACCAATATATGGGCCGAAAATTGCACTTTGGGTGAAATGCCGAAAGTGCCATTTTCTTGCCGATACATAGGCGCATACCTGCTTTGTTTCCTCCCCGCTGGGCATGCTCTGTGTCCCAGCGGGTAGGAGAGAAAGTATGACAGCCGGCCAAACGCTGCGTGAGGAGAGCGCTGTGAGTGGCCGGCGTCTCTCCTCCCACACCGCTCAGCCTCCTATCACAGTCTGGCAGAGCGGTGTGGGGGCAGAGACACAGGAGGCTGAGCTCTTCTCCCGCACCGCCCCGCCTCCTGTGACATCTGTCAGGATGGAGAGTGGGTACAAGTAGTCAGGGATCGCTGAGTGTTTGTACATAATTGAGGACAGAGTATGGCTACTATATCCTCAATTATGAATGAATGGGAAGTGATCTACATCCCCTCCTGTTCATTCATGATCGTGGTTATAGTAAACACACTCTGTCCTCATGTTATGAAGGAACACTCATAGAGGATTCCTTTCATTGATAACAGGGGATGCAGAAAAAGAGGACTCTGTGTACAAAGTGTATAAAAAATTGAAAAAAATTAAATATTAAAAAAAATTTAAATAAAAAACATTTCGGCCTGACAAATTTTTTTTATTTTGGTGTTGAAATTTCGTTTTCGGTGCAACACTATTTATAATCCCTGCCAACTTTATTTGGCCGTCAGTGTCCCATTGGGGAGATTCCCCTTCACTTCCTCTCCCATAGCCAGGAAGTGAGAGGAAATCCCTCCAAAGATAGGGAAATCGCTGGTGGTCAGCAGGGTCACTAGAACTAGTGTCCCCTTTGGAAGATTTCCCATCTATTCCTGTTCTGGTGAAAACCCAAAATGTGGGATTTTCTTTCACTTTCAGTGACAACGAGAACAGATAGAGATGTGAATCTCCCATATGGGTACGCAGTCCTCTAATGGGAACTCCATCTAATGGCCAAGACAAGATGACATTCAAAAATACACTCAGCCTATAAAGACAATATAAGAAGAACGTTTGTTTTTTTGTACATCTATTCGCACGGAATGAACATTCACAGAGATTCTCGGGGGCCCACAGCCACAAATAGACCCCATTGTGTTTCTGTAAAGTGCACAGAAAAGAATTCACGTGTGGACAGGCCACCATTGTACAGCAGTCTGGGTCAGGCAAAGGTTGTGGCATTCTCCAGTCAATGGCGAGTCTTGTACAGGAGGAAATCAGCCATTTTAGTTCTGCAATCTAAAAGGCAGAATAGCAGCCAGAACAATGGCATGTCGCAGGAATGTTGGCAATAGTGGCCTCCAAATGACTCTTGTGGCAGATTTCATTACAGATACATCAGACCCTAACAAGGGCACAACGTGGAATCTGAGCCCACACGGAGAGGGTGTCCTCCAATGAATGAAGAGTGGGGTGTAATGTACTTCTGCAGTGAGCACATGTTGTTCCCCAACTTGATGTAACACATGCACCCCATGTCTGTTCTGTAATACCAGTCACCTACTGCACGTCCACAGAGCATCTCCCCCCGTGCCTGTTCCAAATGACATGTCCACGGTGCATATTCCTCAGTGTATGTCCTCTACCACATGTCCACAATTTCATGTCCACAGCGCCTACACACTATTGCTTGTCCACGGTGCCTATCCACGATTGCATGTCCACGGTGCCTATCCACTATTGCTTGTCCACGGTGCCTATCCACTATTGCTTGTCCACGGTGCCTATCCACTATGTCATGTCCACGGTGCCTATCCACTATTGCTTGTCCACGGTGCCTATACTCTATTTCATGTCCATGGTGTCTATCCACTACTTCAGGTTTACAGTGCCTATCCAATATTTCATGTCCACATTGCCTATCCACTACGTTACGTCCACAGTGCTTATCCACTATGTCATGTCCACAATGCCTATCCACTACTGCATGACCACAGTGCCTATCCACTACTGCATGTCCACGGTGCCTATCCACTATTTCATGCCCTTGGTGCCTATCCACTATTTCATGTCCTTGGTGCCTATCCACTATTGCATGTCCACAGTGCCTATCCACTATTTCATGTCCACAGTGCCTATCCACTATTTCATGTCCACAGTGCATTTCCACTATGTCATGTTCACAGTGCCTATCCACTACTTCATGTCCACAGTGCCTATCCACTATGTCATGTCCACGGAGCCTATCCACTATGTCATGTCCACGGAGCCTATCCACTATGTCATGTCCACGGAGCCTATCCGCTATGTCATGTCCACAGTGCCTATCCGCTATGTCATGTCCACGGTGCCTATCCACATCGGCAGA
>NW_017306830.1:385770-408221 GCF_000935625.1 Nanorana parkeri | reverse complement strand
ATTCCCCCGGCGCCTATCCGCTATGTCATGTCCACAGTGCCTATCCGCTATTTCATGTCCACAGTGCCTATCCGCTATGTCATGTCCACAGTGCCTATCCACTATGTCATGTCCACAGTGCCTATCCACTATGTCATGTCCACAGTGCCTATCCGCTATGTCATGTCCATGGTGCCTATCCACAATTTCATGTCCACGGTGCCTATCCACTATGTCGTGTCCTCGAGGCCTATCCACAATTTCATGTATACAGTGCTTATCCACTTCATCATGTCTACAGTGCTTATCCACTACGTCATGTCCACGGTGCCTATCCACTATGTCATGTCCACAGTGCCTACCCACTACGTCATGTCCACAGTGCCTATCCACTACGTCATGTCCACAGTGCCTACCCACTACGTCATGTCCACAGTGCCTATCCACTACGTCATGTCCACATTGCCTATCCACTACGTCATGTCCACAGTGCCTATCCGCTATGTCATGTCCACAGTGCCAATCCGCTATGTCATGTCCACGGTGCCTATCCACTATGTCATGTCCACAGTGCCTATCCACTATGTCTTGTCCACGGTGCCTATCCCCTATGTCATGTCCACAGTGCCTATCCACTATTGCTTGTCCACAGTGCCTATCTACTACGCCATGTCCACAGTGCCTATCCACTACGCCATGTTCACAGTGCCTATCCGCTATGGCATGTCCACAGTGCCTATCCGCTATGGCATGTCCACAGTGCCTATCCACTATTGCTTGTCCACAGTGCCTATCCGCTATGTCATGTCCACAGTGCCTATCCGCTATGTCATGTCCACAGTGCCTATCCACTACGTCATGTCCACAGTGCCAATCCACTATTGCTTGTCCATAGTGCCTATCCACTATGCCATGTCCACGGTGCCTATTCACCAATGCACATATGCATATCCACTGTGCATATTTCTCAGTGTCTGGTCCCTATTGCACGTCTACACCATATATTCCCAGTGTCTGTCCTCATCTGCAAATCCACAGTGCATATCATCATTCCCTCTGTCTAGGTCCTCTTCTGCATGTCAGCAGTGTACATTGCTCTTGGTCCTCGATGCTTCAAGTGTACATTGCTCTAGGTCCTCTTCTGCATGCAGCCAGTGTACATAGTTCTAGGTCCTCTTCTGCATGCAGCCAGTGTACATTGCTCTAGCTCCTCTTCTGCATGCAGCCAGTGTATATTGTTCTAGCTCCTCTTCTGCATGCAGCCAATGTACATTGCTCTAGGTCCTCTTCTGCATGCAGCCAGTGTACATAGCTCTAGGTCCTCTTCTGCATGCAGCCAGTGTACATTGCTCTAGGTCCTCTTCTGCATGCAGCCAGTGTATATTGTTCTAGGTCCTCTTCTGCATGCAGCCAGTGTACATTGCTCTAGATCCTCTCCAGCCTGCCCGCAGTGTCGGTCTCCCGGTGTCAGTCTATTCCCCCCATTGACTTACGCAGCACTCAGCCGAGCCTGTCCATCGGCGCACGCACTCAGCCAATCACAGGAAGTGTGTACTTGTGATGGGCGGGGCGATGAGAGGTCAGGCTCGTCACCGGCGCATGCGTGCACTGTCCGCAGCGACATCTTGCCCATAGGTAGCTGGTATACCCCGAGGATTGTGTATTGGACACCGGGACTGACAGGTACATCCGGGGTGGTATAGAAGGGGCACCGGGCCGGCACGAGACGTGGTCCTGCACCGCTGAGAATGCCACCAGGCAACCTCTGTATATGCGCCTGTAGTGGGACGATAAGTCTCAGCAAGCTCTGCCAGCCTCTGCTGAGGGTTGTAGTCCTTTTATCCGGCTCTAGGGTCACGTGGTCGCCTTTGTCATGCTGATCCCTTGGTCCGCTAGCCTAGGGTGAGCTAGTACAGATGATGTGTGTGTATGGTATAAAGTTGTGTGAAGGCGATCTGATCGGTTGAAGTCTTTGTATCCATTGTATTGTTTTCAGATCGGGTGGTCGGCTGGAATATTTAAGGTGGGGAGCATAAACATTTCTTTTGAAGTTTTGGGCACAGTGGGGCAGGTAAAGCTGACCATGCATGTTACAGTCTGATTGTACAGCCCCCTTTAAGAAAACCATACAGTCTGATTGTACTGTCCCCTTCAAGATGACCATACAGTCTGATTGTGCTTTCCCCTTTAAGAACACCATACACCATGGTGTATGGCCAGCTTTAGATTTCCCAAAAAGTGATTACCCGACCCAACCAATCCATTTACCGTGTATCTGATCTGGCAGGCCCATGGCTTTCCATATGGTCTCGTCTTTTGCCAGATTAATGTTCTACTTTGGTGTTCTCCCAACTTGGAACCCTTGCTTCCACCCATCACGGCATCCACCCATCATCGCGTCAACCCAAGACTTCTGCCCATCATCATGTCCACCGTGGCTTTCCTTTTGGTCTTGTCTTCTGCCAGGTTAATGTTCCACTTTGGTGTCCTCCCAACTGGGAACCTTGCTTCCACCCATCATTGCTTCAACCCATGACATCCTCCCATCATTGCGTCCACCTATCATCATGTTCACCATGGCTTTCCATTTAGTCTTCTCTTTTGCCTGGCTAATATTCTACTTTTGGTGTCCTCCCAACTAAGAAGTTTGCTTCCACTCATCACGGCGTCGACCCATGACTTCCACTAATCATCGCATCCACCCTTCATCACGTCCACCATGGCTTTCCATTTGGTCTTGTCTTTTGCCAGGTTAATGTTCTAATTTTATACAATGGCTGCCTCATTTCCTGGATGTCCTCCATCCACAATGTTCTTCTTCCTTTACCTTTCTCTCTTGCATAGCTCCTCTCCAGCTGAGTTTTTTGCGATATGGTCAAAAATTTGGCATCTTTAATATTGCTTCCAACAGACGTGGTTTTGCGTCCTTGACTAACAGTATAAAAAAAATGCAATGTTTGAAATTCCAATATCCTCTGCTTTAAAATGTAAACCTCTTCGGATCCAATCTATGAAGACAACCAGTATGCTCAGCAGATCCACTGACCCCACAGATCAACGGAGGCCAATACTTACTTAGTGATGTTTATCCCCACCTGCGTCTCCCATCGAGAAGGGCAGATACACTCCCTAACAGTAGCTCCCAGTTGTCTCCAAAGTCCTGTACCCACATAAGGTCAATTGATTTATCATCTCTCTCCTTCCACACTTTGGATGAATGCCTTCCTCCCAGCAGTTTGTTACTTCCCAGCTGGGTGCAATAAAACATTCCACCAGATAGCTCCCTAAGCTGAACTAAGCCCGCCTCTCACTGACACACAATGTGAGTTCAGAACTCCGGTCATCCAAAAAGCATATAAGGGAAGGCAAAGCCAGCACTGGATAGTGCAGAGGATCACTCACAATATTTATTAAAAAAGATAAAACCACAAAATAAAAAACACTGTAGTGCAAACCCAAAGGTATTTCAATAACAAGGAAAAGAAGACAGTGCACATACTCAGTCCAAACCGTTTCCTCGACTAGCCACCCAACATGTTTCCTTCCAAAGAAGGTCATCAGGTGTGGAGGGGTCTTTGCAGCAGCTCTTCATTGGTGACCATGTCCAGCCAACCGATCCTCAGCATCCTTCAGTAGCACCATAGTTCAAAACTTGTGAGGGAAAGTGTCTCTCCACCACACCTGAGAGCAGACCAAGTGTGCGTTTTGTAACCATCTTTGCTTTGTGCTTAAAGGGATATTGTTCCTCATCACCTCTTTGTGTCTCCAGAGATTTTGTTTGGCCTTGGCGATTCCAGGTCTGACGTCGTTCTTCAGGTTTTCGTTAATCCATATTCAAAGATATTGGATGTTCCTGCAATATTCCTTCATTTTTGAGCCTTAGTTTTGCTTCTTTGTATTCATTATTGGTTACCTTTTTTTTATCTTTTGAGTTTTTATTTGGATGGAAACTTCCTTGTCCTTTTTATTCTATTTCATGAAGTAAGCAGTTGAGGTCTTCACTAGATTCTGCAAGCAAAACCATAGTCTGCCTAGTTTATCTACTCTATGATATTGGAGTCATACCATGGAATTCCAACACCATCACATATACCTAGAAAAACGTATTGAACAGCGGTGGAGATGGAAGGTATCCTTGGCCTCTTTCTACTGTTATTACACATCTCAGGTTTGGTATCCATCTTCATAAACCCTTTGCTGCTTGTTATAGATCGGTGTTGGTCAATTGGCTCCTTTTATGACAAGGGCCTCAAGTGCAGCCGCCTGACCTTACCAAAGGGTCACAAATATTATTTAGTGAGTTTGATTTTATGTAATGCCCTTAGAGACACCAGACATTCTATAATAGTTGTTGGAGACTGGAGATCTAGTGCAGGAGACCTTTATAGACTATCGATATGAGACTATTGCACTTACAGCCCCTTTTACGTTTCAATGTGCTCCAGCTTTAAAATACCATGATACATACTGTTTGCAGGTGCTCCGAGGGCTGCCACAGTAAGTGCCAAAGGGTTGTGTGTGGCCCCCTGGGCCTCGCATTCGGCACTAGATCTATGAGTAGTGGCTATGAGTCATCTTTTTTACACACTTCCTTTCAAGAGTGTTGCTATGAGGATGTCATGTTCAACTTGATCAAATATCTATGCTCCATTGACTTTGCCAAGGTATTTCCTGTTGCCTGTTGATCTGATTTCCTATCAGGATATTCATTGTGGTGATACTCTCGATGGTGCCAACATTTGGCTTTATTACAATGGGTTGATCTTGTCTTGGAATTATAATTTTGCGGTTGGAGGTTACTTTTGATAAGACCTTCATTGCTTGTGGTATCAGGGCTATTGTCTGTCTGATGCTCTTCACATTTTTGTGGTTCAGTTTCTTCAGAATTGCTATGAATATAGTCTGTAGCCAATCTTTGGGAATTTCCTCTGCTTGGTAAATGCTTGTCATGAATTCAGCAGACTCTTCTTTTACTTTATTTCCTGCTCTTTTAACAACCCCCGTTGGTATTTCATGGATGTCTTGTTACCCAAACTTTCATTATCTCATAATTTGTTATCTCTACAGCCTCATGTTGTGGGACATCCTTCCTGGGTCTTCCACTTCCATAAAGTTCTTCCACCTATTCTTTCCATGTGCAGTGTTTCTCACTCTGTGTGGTTAATCCCTTTTCCTTCTTTATTTCCATCTTCCGTTATTAACCTTTTGGTTTTGGTGCTGGTTTCTTTACTTCCGCATACATTTCCTTGTTTCATTTCTCTCTTCTAGTTTGTGTATTTCAGCACATATCTCATTTTATTTCTTTCTGTTTCACTTGTTGGCACATTCTACTGATTGGTCTTGTAATTCTACTTGGATTCGTTTCTCTTTTCCTTTCACTCAGGGCTTGGCAATTCTCAGAAGCCAGGTAGCCAATGCTCCTTAAAAATTACAACTGACTACTAACTTTTGGTTTATTGTCAGTGGAGTCCAGTAAACAATTTAGTTATTGTCCGTGCAGCCTGCTCCTAAAAAAAATTATTTCGGAGACTCCTGGTTTGGACAGGCTGTCTCCTCATTTCCATATTCATTTGTTCACCCTCACTTTCACTCACCAGAACATGGATTTCCTTGGTGACCCAGTTGTCTCTTTTCTTTTGGTTGGGCTTTGGAATGATAATGTCTGTTGCATATCTGAATTTCCCACCATTTCTTCCCATGTATTGCTCTCAGTGGTTTCTTGTTGATGGTTCTTCAAATCTTTTACCATTCTCATCATTTTTTAGTCACCTAGCTCTTAGAGTTTTCTTTGTTCTGGTCATTATTATTATACAGGATTTATTTAGCGCCAACAGTTTGCACAGCGCTTTACAACATAAGGAAGACATTAGAATCGCGATACAATTCAAGACAAGATGGTAAGGAGAGCCCATGCCCCTGAGGGCTTACAATCTAAAATCATTATTTCCTGTTACCTGCATGTGATCCGAGACTTGTACTTTGAGACTGTCCTGCTGTACTTTTTGTTGATGGTAGTGTAGTCTAGCAAGCTGTAGGTGGTCTTCCAACTGTAGTCCGTCTTCTTTTTAATGCTTTTGTACATGTTTCCTAAGATAAATCCTTTTTTCTTTGCAAAAATTGATTAGCATTTTTTCTCCAATCGTTTTCCAGGACAGCAACCTCAGAGATGATTGGTTCTTCAGTCTACAGGAGACACAATCTGACAAGTTTAAAAACCCCTCCCACCCCCCTCAGTTTTTGATTGTGTTCCTTACTGTCCGGGTCAGCACAATGTTTGTTTCTTTGATTCCCGACTGGATGGCCTTGTGGTCAGCAGTCCCCCCTGTGTGGTTGTGCTAGGGTATTGGGATTGCCTGTAGCCTTGCCTTTCAGACCACTGAGGTAATTTCCCCTGACAGAAGATAGCTGGGTCTCTTCCCTAGGCTGAGGTTTGACTCCCAGGCTAGATTTCCCTCAGGCTCTGCCCTGTCTGGTGTTCTTGAGTGCTTTCTTCCTCGTGGTGTGAGTGGGTTTGGCAGGCCAAAGTGAGGGTGTGTCTGCGTTCCAAGCCTCGTTCTAAGTCTGGGAACATCACTTCCTGTTGTGGCGTTACATCATTTCCGCCTCCTCCTGTTCACTCCTGTTCATTTTGGCACTTCCGTGGTCCAAATATACCATCTATGCCAATCCAAGCGTGAAAATCACCCCTCACAATTACTTGCCTGCTCCTTCCATCATTAAGGCCTTTCAGAGTTTCCTGGTGGACAAATTAATATACATTTCAATAGCCAGTCTATCCAGTTCAGGAGCCAGTAGGATTTTTTTTTTTTTAATAGGAGACAACTCCATTGATAACAACTAGAGAAAAACTCAAAAGTTAGGTGCCAGTTGTAATTTTTAAGGAGCATTGGTGACCTGGGACAATCCTGGGATTTGTCCAGCCCTGCCGTATAAAATATATGTTGAGTGAACCTGTTTCCATTTTTTTATGGGCCAAATGTTTACTTGATATTGGTTGGCCAGGCTTAATTTTGTTTTAAATATTGTTTTAAATATTGTTTTAAATATTTACATTTTTGTTTTAAATATTGGGTATGTACACCTACATCATGACTAACGTGTTCTTCTCAAGTTGCATACTCACTCCACCGCTACAGAGTGACATTTTGTGACCCCATTTTGCACATGTGGTTTTAGTTTCACATCTATCAGGAAGGCCGCACTTATCCTTCCTTTACAATCTGATTTTGATGTTGTAAGTTCTTCCATTTCTTATAGTTGAGAGTAGGTTGTATTTTTCTTCTGACAGTCCCATCATGCCAATGTTCAGCCTTCTTTTCCTGTGGAACCTGTTGTTATTTTTCCTGCATTATAACTGAATTGGCGATTTATTTAGGAACAGCGTTTTAGAAAAACATCCAGGGATATAATGAGTAATCTTGTTCCTTTTTCATATTTTTGTTATAGCGTTTAAAGAGGTCTAAATAGAAAAAAAAAATGCATTGGGTTTGAATCAGGGAAACTGCATGTACATGTATTCTATGGGAGTTATCCAGCTGTTGTGAGAATGGGGCAAAAATGGATATTTTTAGTATAATTTCTCTTCTGCTCAAATGTTCTTCAATGTGGCGGGGGCACATTATGGTCACTAGATGGATCATAAGCAATAAATACATGGTAGTAGGGAGACAATTTAAGATACCACTGCAGGGAATGAGCATGTAAGTGTAACCGTTGCTATCCCCATAGTATAATTGGTTATATTATTATTATAAAGGATTTATATAGTGCCAACAGTTTGAGCAGTGCTTTACAATATAAGGAAGACATTTCAATCACAATACAATTCAAGACAAGATGGTAAGGAGGGCCCTGCCCGTGAGGGCTTACAATTTATACTCTCATTCCCTCCAGCTGTCTCTTGAATTGTAACATTGTATCTCCTTATTTCCTTAAAGTGAATGTGAAGGCAGAATAAAAAAAAGAAAATACTTTGTACTTCTTCAGTACAAGAAGTACTTTCCGCATGTGTTGTCCCTTCAGGCACACTGCAAGTATAGAAGCATAGGTGTCTTGTGCCGGAAATATAAAGCACACCCTATTCTTTGACATGGCAACAAATGTGGGAACATTTATCAATCCTGTGACACAACAAGGCAATGCTCAACATATTTGATTACATCTTGAGTCATAACTTCCTCTCTCAGCTGCTTTAAAGTAAGACTTCCAGAAAATGAAACCTCAACCCGACCACTGCCTCTTTTTTAGTCATAAACCTGTTTCAGGTGCAGAGGTCACACATACACAGTAAAGCTGTCGCAGAGACTTTGCTGATGGAGAGGTGGTGGCCTGATTTGCCTCTGTGTCCCTAATTTGCTCCATAAATGTCCCATAGTGTATTTTTAGCTCTCAAGTCCTACAGTTGGACATTCATGAAGCAAATTTTGTCCAGTTCTTGATCAACTGGCTGCAGCTGTACCAGTGGGTGGCCCAATCAGCACCTCCCTGCTCGACAAAAGTCAATTTTTCAATCAATTTTAGGAGCTGGGCTGAAATTGTTTGGGTCCAACAGTACCTGCATTTGATCAGATGTAGACACTGTCTTGGAATTTTCAGCCGCTGCTTCAATACGATAGCGGATAGGGGGGATTATTTCATCCACGCTGCTTACCATGGATGGAGGAATCCAATAGAATTTATTCGTACGGCCTGAAAAATAGAAGGGTAATTCTACTTTCAGAGGCAGATTTGGTTAATTGGAATTAACCCCACCAATCCCCCCACCTCCTTAGCTGTCAACAAACCGGGGGCGGTTCTAATTCCATTTTCCCAAACTCATCGGGGAATGTGGAATTGCCTTTTATTGTATGGCCAGCCTCGGCTTGTGGTGTCAGCTCTGCCTTCTTCATATCAGATGGGTTACAAAAAACACAGACCTCTCCTTATTTCAATAACCTCTCCTTGTTCACAAGCAGAGAGTCAAGAAGAATCCTCTGAAAAAAATCAGGAAGAAGCAGGTAAGAATACCGAGGAAAATTCTTAGCTCCTTACTCCTGACGCTAGGCAAAAAACTGGAGACTTCTCAGTAGGTGGGGGGTTTGGCCACCGGCAGGGGCCGCCCCTAGGCTGTAATTGGTCTTTAGTTTTTTTGTGCCTAGCGTCCTTCTCCTGCAGGTGGCGATATTACAGTACATGATCTCCGATCTGTTCCCTGTGTCCTTCAATGAACGGGAGAGAAAGTTATCAGCTCACAAGTTATTTGACAAAATCAACTGGTGTTTTTTTTTTTACAGCTATTGAACAGATATAAAAAAAAAGATTTTAATTGGATATTTAGCAGACCAGAAGGGAGAAAATATAATAAGTTCATTGTTAGGGATTACTTATACATTTCATCATTCCTAGATGCCCCCCAAAAAGACCGCACAGGGAAAAAAGAGGCTGGAACCACCCTCAGAGGATAAAGAGAAGGAAGAGGCGTCTCTGGGGAAGAGGAAACGACACCAAGACTCGAGCGCTGAGCCGGGGTCTAAGAGATCCTGCCGGGAAAAAAATGCTGCGCAGGAAGCACTAGAAGCTGCAGGGTGCAGTGCAGGTAATAAAGCAGAATAATATGGATGTGCATTGTAGGTATTTTTTTCCTGTGACTGAATGATGTGATGGATCCTCTACTTCCAGGTTTAAAGAATGGAGGCCAAGGTGCGAGTGCTGAGCCAGGGTCTAAGAAACCCTACCGGAAAAAAAATGCTGCACGAGAAGCACCGGATTGCAGCGCAGGTAATAAGGCAGAATTAAATGGAGGACGATTGTATGTATTTTTGTTCTGTGAGTGAATGATGTATTGAATCCTCTCCTAACAGGTTTAAAATATGGAAACCAAGATACAAGCACCGAGCCGAGGTCAAAGAAACCCTACCGGAAAAAAAACGCTGCACAAAATAATGCTGCAGAAGAAGTACCTGAGGCTCCAGAGTGCAGTGCAGGTAAAAAGACAGAATTATACAGATGGCCATTGTAGGTATTTTATTTTCTGAGTGTGAATGTGATGAATTCTCTACTTCCAGGTTTAAATAATGGAAACCAAGATACGAGCACAAGGCCAGGGTCTAGAAAACCCTCCCGGAAGAAAAATGCTCCACTCAAAAATGCTGCAGAAGAAGCACCAGAGGCTCCGGAATGCAGCGCAGGTAAACAGGCAGAATTATACATAAGACCATTGTAGGTATTTTGTTTTATTTTCTGAGAGTGAATGTGATGAATCCTCTCCTAACAACAGGTTTAAATAATGGAAACCAAGATACGAGCTCCAAGCCGGGGTCTAAGAAACCCTCCCGGAAGAAAAAAGCTGCACTAAAAAATGCTGCAGATGAAGCACCAGAGGCTTCAGAGTGCAGTGCAGGTAAAAAAGCAGAATTATACAGAAGACCATTGTAGGTATTTTTTATTTTTATTTTCTGTGAGTGAATGTGATGAATCCTTTCCTAACAACAGGTTTAAATAATGGAAACCAAGATACGAGCTCCAAGCCGGGGTCTAAGAAACCCTCTCGGAAGAAAAATGCTGCACCAGAGGCTCCGGAGTGCAGTCCAGGTAAAAAGGCAGAACAATATAGATGACTATTGTAGGCATTTTTGTTCTGTGAGTGAATGTGATAAATCCTTTACATCCAGGTTTAAATAATGGAAACCAAGATACGAGAAACAAGCCCAGGTCTAGGAAACCCTCCCGGAAGAAAAATGCTGCACAAGAAGCACCTGAGGCTCCGGATTGTAGCCCAGGTAATAAAGCAGAATAATATCGTTGACCGCTGTAGGTATTTTTGTTCTGTGGGTGAATGATGTGATGAATTCTCTCCTTTTTACAGGTTTAAAACATGGGGGTCAAGAAACGAGTGCTGAGCCGCGGTCTAAAAAACCCCGCCGGAAAAAAAATGCTGCCCAAGAAGCTCCGGATTGCAGTGCAGGTAACATGACATAAATAGACGGATGACCATTGTATTGTTTTTTGTTCTGTGAGTGAATGGCGTGATGAATCATCTATTTACAGGTTTAAAAAATGGAGATCAAGATATGAGCGCCGAGCCGGGGTCTAAGAAACCCTGCCGAAAAAAAAAGGCTGCACAAGAATCATCGGAAGCTCCAGAATGCAGAGCAGGTAGTAAAGCAGAATTATACAGATGACCATTGTGTCTGGGTTTTTTTTTTTCTAAGAGTGAACAATGTGATGAATTCTCTACTTGCAGGTTTAAAACTCGGAGGTCAAGATATGAGCGCCAAGTCGGGGTCCAAGAAACCCTGCCGGAAAAAGAATGTTGCAGAAGAAGCTCCGGGGTGCAGTGCAGGTAATAAGATGGAATTATACGAATGGCAATTGTATGTATTTTTGTTCTGTGAGGGAATTATGTTATTTAATTCTCTATTTACAGGTTCAAAACATGGAGCTCAAGATATGAGCGCTAAGCTGCGGTCTAAGAAACCGTGCCGGAAAAAAAATACTGCAGAAGAAGCTCCGGAATGCAGTGCAGGTAATAAGGCAGAATAACACGGATGACCATTGTTTTTATTTTTGTTTTGTAAGTGAATGATGTGATTAAAGTGACACTAGACTCAGGAGTTAAATCCTAAAAATACATTCAAGTACCTGAACTATTAACAAAAAAGTATCTTCTTTGTGTATCACTCGGCTGTAGATCCTCCAATCATCTCTGAATTGGTGCCGACACTGTCCTTCCTTCTGGAGGGGGGCTACTTTTGTTGCCCACCCTCCCTGTGTCTGTTGTAAAGTATTTACCGCACCAAGCTCACTCCCGTGATGGACTACAATCTCACATTTAATTTACTAATTTGTATTGAGATTGTAGTCCATCACGGGAGTGAGCTTGGCGCGGTGACTAATTTGCAACACATACAGGGACCATGGGGAACAATAGCAGCCCCCCTCCCAGAAGGAAGGACAGTGTCAGCACCAATTCAGAGATGATTTGAGGATCTACAGCCGAGTGATACACAAAGAAGATACATTTATGTTAATAGTTAAGGTGCTTGAATGCATTTTTAAGATTAACTCCTGAGTTTAGTGTCACTTTAATTCTCTACTTACAGGTTTAAAACATGAAGACCAAGATACAAACACCGATCCGGGATCTAAGAAACATTGCCGGAAAAAAAATGCTGCACCAGAAGCTCCAGAGTGCAGTGCAGGTAATAAAGCAAAATGATACAGATGACCATTGTATGTATTTTTGTTCTGTGAGTGAATGATGTGATTAATTCTCCACTTACAGGTTTAAAACATAGAGACCAAGAAGCAAGCGCCAAGCCGGGATCTAAAAAACCCTCCCGGAAAAAAAATGCTGCACAAGAAGCACCGGAAGCTCCGGAGTGCAGAGCAGGTAATAAGGCAGACTTATCCAAATAACCATTGTATGCCATTTTGTTCAGTAAGTGAATGTTCTGAATCATCTACACACAGGTTTAAAACATGGAGGCCAAGATACGAGCGCTGAGCCGGGATCTAAGAAACCCAACAGGAAAAAAAATGCTGCACAAGAAGTGCTGGAAACTCCAGAGTGCAGTGCAGGTAATAAGGCAGAATGATATGGATGACCTTTTGTAGGTCATTTTTGTTCAGTGAGTCAATGATGTGCTGAATCTTCTACTTCCAGGTTTAAAATTAGGAAGCCGAGATACAAGCTTTGAGCCGGAGTCAAGGAGACCCTACCGGAAAAAAAATGCTGCGCTAGACGCTCCAGAGGGCAGTGCAGGTAATGAGGCAGAGTAATACGGATGACCACTGTACAGGCAGTCTCCGGGATTGAGATTAAATCTTTCCAATGAGGATACAGACAGCAATAAAAACCTCACAGTGACCCGGAAGAAGAGGCGGGCACCCCTCGT
This sequence comes from Nanorana parkeri, assembly GCF_000935625.1. NCBI lineage: Eukaryota > Metazoa > Chordata > Amphibia > Anura > Dicroglossidae > Nanorana > Nanorana parkeri. Next base: position 395,367 of record NW_017306830.1, on the reverse strand, counting down.
CTGCACGTCTAACAATAGCCAACTTCCTGTAATGTACGTACAGTACTACGAAACAGACCCAAAAAGGCGGGCACTCCTCGTCAGCACGAGCGCGATAGCATTACAACTACGCCTGCTGTACGGTAATAGCCTCCGTTTGTAAGTAGGAGTCGTATGTAAGTCAGATGTATGTAACTCGGGGACTGCCTGTATGTATTTTTAGTAAATTAGTTAGTAAATTATAATTTTTTTAAACTTTATTACCAATCTTTATATACCGCCTTCAATTTACGCATACTGTTTATGATGTAATCAATCCTCTCCTTGCAGGTTTAAAACACGGCCTTAAATCTATGAAGCCTGGAGACAAACATACAAACATTGTGCACTATCTGTACCGGAGTACAGTGGGCGGAAACGTTCGGGCAAAGGTAAGTTACCCACGAGTTCTGCCTTTCTTTAATCAATGTGTGCCAGGCTCGGGTTCTTACGTGTGTATTCCCCACAGTGCCTGCAGACTCCATTCTTATGCTCCTTGGCCTCCTACATCCTCTATCGGACCAACAGCCCCTTTGACAGGAGAGTTACGACACTAGAGTGGCACCCGACTCACCAAAACACAGTGGCTGTGGGGTCTAAAGGAGGGGACATCATTCTATGGGACTACGAGGACCTGAACAGCACACTCATTCCTGGAGTAAGTATGATGTGAGGGGAAGGGCTAGAAGAAGACTGTCGTTCTCTAGTTGTTTTGAAGCTATAAGACTTGAACCTCTATAATGGCACCATAATGCCCCTCTAGCCTCCTTTTCTGTAGGGGTACCCAGTTTTTAGTTTGGGCTCATTTCTACAAATAGAGTAGTGAAAAATAAAATTGACAATAGGCAACAGACCTGCAGAGATCAGTGATGGATGTTTCTCAGAGTGCAATAAAATCTCTGAAGTCTTTCAGAGGGGAAAATATAAAATGACCTAAAGCTAAATGATCATTCTGTGGTTGGGTGACCTGCTGCTTGTATCTTCTAGGTATTACCCAAGACCTTGACTTGCAGTTTACATATTCCACCACTGCCACCACTGGTGTTGCGTTGTAGTCCTACAGTTAGAAGTGCCATATTTTTTGCTAGTCGGAGGGACTTCTCTTCAAGCGCCATTTATAAAGAGGGATTTGGACCCAGTTCTGTTTTTTTGTGTGTGGTGGGGGACAAATCATTTTACTTGGTGATGTTTTAATCAAAGTGGATCTCCAGGCACCTGCCGTATGTTGATGAATGCTGGCTTCTCCATTTGAATGCAGTGCTGCTGATACAGATGCGTTCAAGTGGAAAACGCAGCAAAGGCTGCGCTTGACCTACTTTGCCTGCAGTGCCAATGGGTCTCATTAGGACCTGCTGCGTTCATAGATGCTCAACCCGACTGCAGTCTCACAATGGTCATCCACACTGCACCATGAAAGTAAATGCACAAGAAGTCTGCAGATTTCCATTCCATTTATAGTGCACCCCGGGGTCCTTTGATTTGAGAATTGTTGGAGGAAGTTCCTCTTCCCATTAACGGCCTGTTAATGGGAAGAGGAACTTCCTCCAACAATTTCTCAAAAGGACCCCGTGGTGCTAAAACTAAAAAAGTACTTTCATATAGATAGGCCTTGTCTATATGAAAGTACTTTTTTAGTTATGGGTGGAATGTGGTGGACCTAGTCACCAGCCAATGGCTGCTTTTATGTTTCGGAGATCCAACTGGAACAGTCTTACTGCCAGTACTTGTTTCCTCTGTAGCTTCCCATCTCAGAATATTGCACTGCAGTCCCAAGAAATGTAAGAAACAATTTGGGGGTTTAATACTCGGGGTAAATGTGAAATTAGATCTCAAGTAGCAGGTTTGAGTGTATTCTGCAGTACCGGCTACATTTCTGATCTTCTGGAATGAGGAGACCTGACCTTGTGTTGGCAGCCATACTCATCACTATCACTGTGTCTGGCAGATTGGAGCTGGCGGCTGTATTACAGGAATGAAATTCGACCCCTTCAACTCTAACCAGATCTATACATCGTCAGTAGCGGGTAGCACCATCCTCCAAGATTTGAATGGACGGACCGTACAGATGTATACAAACACTGAAGACTGGGCGTAAGTAGGGTGCTAAGCTACAGGCAGGGTGGGACCCTGGTTCTCAGGATAAAGGGCTGAAAATAAGTCGGTAATAATAAGTAAATAAAGTATGTAATAAGTGGACCTTGTCTTATAGTGCTGTGATTTGGGATGAGGGAGGTACTATGCAATAAGTGGACCGTGTCTTATGGTGACATGATTTGGGACGAAGGAGGTACTATGTAATAAGTGAACCTTGTCTTATAGTGATGTGATTTGGGATGAGGGAGGTACTATGTAATAAGTGGACCTTGTCTTATTGTGACATGATTTGTGATCAGGGACGTACTATGTAATAAGTGGACCTTGTCTTATAGTGCTGTGATTTGGGATCAGGGAGGTACTATGTAATAAGGGGACCTTGTCTTATAGTGCTGTGATTTGGGATGAGCAGGTACTATGTAATAAGTGGACCTTGTCTTATTGTGGCATGATTTGTGATCAGGGACGTACTATGTAATAAGTGGACCTTGTCTTATAGTGCTGTGATTTGGGATCAGGGAGGTACTATGTAATAAGGGGACCTTGTCTTATAGTGCTGTGATTTGGGATGAGCAGGTACTATGTAATAAGTGGACCGTGTCTTATAGTGATGTGATTTGGGATCAGGGAGGTACTATTAAATAAGTGGACCTTGTCTTATAGTGCAAGGTATACTTTAATGCTAGTAGCGTCTTGGGGCACACAAACAACATGGAGGCATACAGGATTAGAGGACCCCATTAATGGCAATGCCATAACATAATATCATTGGGAGGAAGGGAGATCATTCCATGCTCGGTTTTATTTAGGAATTCTGACACGGTAATGCTTTTGTGTCCCTCCAGCATGTGGTACTGCAGTCTGGATGTATCTGCCAGTCGTCAGAGCGTGGTAACCGGAGACAATGTGGGCAATGTGGTTCTCCTGGAGACTTGTGGGAAGGAGGTAAGTGAAGCCTGGACTTGAACTATGAAACGTTAGGCAAATATTCCAAATCCAGGCGCATGGAGGAGCCGAGCAGGTGTGCAGTCAGCTGATGCAAACGTCCTGTCGTCTCTTGTTGTGGTTTCTCCTCAGTTGTGGTCAGAAGTCTCCCTGCAGCAGTTATCACCACTGGCCACGGCCATATGGCCTATACAAACAAAAACAGGTTGTCAAGTGGTGATATATTTGTCACGTGTGCAGGCAAATTTGCAGACCTCTAGGTTTGGTAGGGGTGTGAGGTCAAGGAATATAGTCTGCCTTGTGTATGAGTGTTTCTACCCCCGCTGGGCAGGAATGAGCCTTCACACACCTTAATATGCAGCAGCATGACATCGTGGGGGAGGGGTGGGACATCGCATCTGAAGGACTCTTACAGTGTTAATGGAATGTGTGCTGTACAGTCTTTGCTGTGGGAATGTGTCAGTATTGCTTTATTGATATGCGGGGGTCTGCTAGACAGTGCATGCGCATCCCAAACTAGTTTATATACCAATGCACACCATAACCTATGCCTTAACACAGGGTAAGCAACCTTGGAACTCCAGCTGTGATGGAACCACAAGCCCCATGAGGCATTGCAAGACTCTTAACAGCCACGGGTATGACTCCCAGAGGCATGGTGAAATTTGTAGTTCCCAGACAGTTGGAGTGCCAAGGTTGCCTGCCACTGCCTTACCACTTAAATGGACCCTAACGTTTAAGCCTCATCTTACAGCAAACCTTCCACCTCTGTGCCAAGGTCCACTTATTCAAGTCACCCCCCCTCCGTTGTATGGAAGTACCTGAGGAGGGGGGGCGGGGGAGATTAGATACTACTGTATTTCCCCAACTTCCTCCGCAGATAAAAGATGAGGGTGACGTCTTCCTCTTTCTGGACAAATGCTTGGGAATGTTGAGTGGCGCAGATCTGGCAAAAAGACAATCCTGCATTGTGCTACATCATCTTCTCGTGAGATTTGGGTTACTCAGCAATCACAGGGATCTTGCTTGCAGGAGGATGACGCCACCCTCTGCACTATGGAAGTCTTAGAAAGATGAGCATCTCCCGTTCCTGGGTATATTATGCATCTCCCCCTTCCTGGGTATATTATGCATCTCCCCCTTCCAGAGTATATTATGCATCTCCCTCTTCCCAGGGACTTTTTATGCATCATTTCGGAAGGGGATGTCACCCTCATCCCCTTCCGCACTGGGATGAAACTGGGGAAAGGTGAGTATATTAAGCATCTCCCCCTTCCCAGGTACTTTATATGCAGCATTTCGGAAGGGGACCTCACCCTCATCTAGGCACTGCGGGAGGTAATTGGGGAAAGATGAGTATTATGCATCTCCCCCTTCCCAGGTACTTTTTATGCAGCAATTAGGAAGGGGATATCGCCCTCAACTAGGCACTGTGGGATGAAACTGGGGAAAGGTGAGTATGTTAAGCATCTCTCCCCTTCCCAGGTACTTTTATATGCAGCATTTAGGAAGGGGACGTCACCCTCATCTAGGCACTGCGGGAGGAAGTCGGGGAAAGCTGCGTATTTTGCATCTCCCCCTTTCCAGGTACTTTTATATGCAGCATTTAGGAAGGAGACGTCACCCTCATCTAGGTGCTGTGGGAGGTGATTGGGGAAAGGTGAGTGTATTATGCATCTCCCCCTTTCCCAGGTACTTTTTATGCAGCATTTAGGAAGGGGACCTCACCCTCATCTAGGCACAGCGGGAGGAAGTCGGGGAAAGCTGAGTAAATTATTTATTTTTTCTTGAGCTTTTGTATGTAAATGTCCCTTTAAACATTTCCCATAGATAAGAGCCCCAGGCTATCTCTGTTGGCTTTTTGTGTGTTAATCGATGGTGGTTCTCGTTATAAAGTGTAATTAAACCCTAACCTTGAGGTCCTCATCTAGTAATACTCTAGTATTTGAAGGGCCAATTACATAAATAAGCCTCTTCAAAAGGAGAGCACTCTCATTAATGTGCAATGAAACCCTTTCTCCAGAGGCCTGTTTATGTCAATGACCCTTTACATTTTGACCTTTTTATATAAGGGCCTCGTGGTCTCTCTCTGTTCTACACATTTATTTGTTATTGGCTTTATCTAAGGGCATTCTCCTGTAATTAGTTTTATGGCGGTTGTTTTCACAACTATGCCTCCTGGCAGTCTGTTGTAAGTCCATGCTACTGTTTCAGTTGTTTAATGGTGTGATAAATGATGAGAGTTAAGTGGCCATAAACCTGTTGTTGTTGTTGTTGTTGTTTTTGTTTAGTCCTGCGAGGGGGGAAAAAAAAAAACAATCGCGGCTGGCCATTCCGAGTTCTGACCAGTGGTGGGTATCCCGCTGTCGGACAACCCGAACAATGATCTGATTGGCTGAGAATTTTCGGACCAGCTCCTTTGCCCAAAATTGATTGGACAATCGACTTTGGTCAAATAAAGGAGTCCCCGAAGGGGCCACACACCGGTTCATTTTCGGCCAAGGCAGCAGGACTCCCGTATGGCCAGCCTCACCCTGGATTCCGAATCTTTCCTGTTTTTCAGATCTTCAAGATGAGATTACACAAGAAGAAAGTTACCCACGTGGAATTTAACCCTCGGTGTGACTGGCTCCTGGCCACAGCCTCCGTGGATCAAACCGTTAAGCTCTGGGACTTGAGAAGCATCAAGGACAAGTCCAGCTGCTTGTACACACTGCCTCACACCCGCGGAGTCAACTCTGGTACGGCCCCGTTTATTTATCAGGAAATCTAATTCCAGGAGCACAAATGTCATATATTGGAGCTCATTAGCCCTTCAATGTGGTGGCTGCATTCGTTTTCTATGCTGCGGCTTTTCTTTTTCTTTTCCCCTGGTGATCTTGCCAGTAACACACTTCCTGTCCTACGGTGACAACGCTCACTGTACTGTATCTATGGAGGAGCAGCATTGTCACCTTAGGATAGGAAGTGTGTAAGGACTACGGAACACTTCTGCCTCATCTGCATACAATAGGGGGGAGTCTTTCTGTAGTTCAGGGGTGAACAAGATCACACATGGACCCATACACACGCACACACCAGCAGAACCATAAATGCATACACACAATAGGTTTGACTTGATGGACTTGTGTCTTTATTCAACCTCAAATACTATGTAACTGGACAGGGCTGATAACACTACTTTGGATTTCAGTGCAATATATCGACTTCCAGGATTTATGGAAGATCAACAGGTATTTGTTTTGCACTTATTGAACACTTTTAATTGTAAACTTACCAGACCAGAAGGGAGAAAATAAAGGACGTTGATTGTTGGGCAAAAATATTCTGAACCCTACCCCCGCACTGCAAGGGTTAAGTGCTCGTTTTCATCTAGGTGAGAAATGTAAGTTCTACTCTCCTGAACCTCGGAGCTGGCTGTTAGACCATTCCCTCCAGCCCAGGGAGGCAAACTCCAACCCTCCAGCTGTGCTTTAACTACAAGTCCCAACATGCTTCTGCCTCTGGGAGTCATGCCTGTAACTGGTAGAGTCTTGCAATGCCTCATGGGACTTGTAGTTCCGGAACAGCTGGAGTTGCCTACCCCTGCTCCAGCTCGTCTCCTTTTCCGCTCCATCACGTCCCCTTGTCATCCTCACTTCCTATACACTGTATTGTCCTGCCTCCCGCCTCTTCACAGAAGCCCCGGTAAGGACATGAAAAGCCTCATCATTGCTATTTGTTTTGTGCAGCATACTTCAGTCCTTGGGATGGAGCTAAACTTCTCACCACCGACCAGCACAGTGAAATCCGCGTGTACTCCGCCAGCGATTGGTCAAAGCCCCAGCGTATTATTCCACATCCGCACCGGCAGTTCCAGCACCTGACGGCCATAAAGGTTTGTGGGTTTTATTTTGGAACAGGAATCACAGCCCAACTTTTCATCAAAGTGACTCCTCCAGCAGTACTGAAAATGAAATAACTGCATTTACTATAATACTCAGCTCCTCTCCAGCGCAGTAATTACTTTCTGCCCCCAGATGTCTTCAGTCTGCCGGTTAAAGGACGTCCAGGACATTCTGTTAGTGTAGGGAGTCATGGACCTGCCCCCTGATGGGGCATCACCACAGCGCCCTCCACTTACAGCATGATGATGCAGAGGTGACACTGCTTTCTGCATTGTTAAGGACCACCCATCCATAGAGAAGATGAAAAGAGGACCCAAAGTATTATGTGACTGGCTTAAATAGTTGAACAAAGAAAAAACAATTGAGCATAATTAAGCAGATTTGGGCTTGAAAGTGTATCTTTGGTTTTTTGGTAGGGTTAGAGTCCCTGTTTTTATTGCAGTTCATGTCCCAGCTCGGGAGCTCCATCTCCTTCACCCTAACAACCATGGGGCTGTAAACACTTAAAATTGTTAGCTGGAGTTGGGTTTAAATCTTTTTTTTTTTTTTCTTTAAAGTCCACCTAAAACTCCACAGCGTGACAACTCTGCGATATGGTTTCACTGCAGAACAAAAGTTGTCACCCTATGACAGGAAGTGTGAAAATAGCGGATCAACCGGTAACAGAACTATGATGCAAAGTAGATTTAGAAAAAACAAAACGGCTGTTTAAATACTATTTACAGAGTGTACTGTATACTTTATTTAGACCAGAGTTTCATTTTAAGCGATAGCAGATTTTGTATTGTCCGTTATTTTATAAAATAATATACAAAGATTTGCAGCTACAATTTTGCAGGTCCGCTGCATCTTCTGCTGTAGATTATAAAGATATCTGACGTTTTATAGGTTACATTATATTTTGCTTTACTTTTATTTCAGGCCTCTTGGCATCCCCGCTACGACCTGATTGTTGCTGGACGATATCCAGATCCTCAGTTCCCGGGATACACGGCAGATGAATTGCGCACGGTGGACGTGTTTGATGGGCAGACTGGAAATATAGTCTGCCAGCTGTATGATCCCTACGCATCAGGGATTGTCTCGGTAAGATACTTTGTTTACCAACATTATCATCACCATCATCTTTTAGTTCATTTAGTACTCTTTGGGTTTAAAGCAGACTTTCTGCCTCTGAAGAACTCTTGAAATATTATTCAGGTCTCGTGGAACCCCCGCTAAAAATAATTTTGTCTGCAGTACATTAAGGCCCCATTCACACTGCGCGATTCGCAAATCGCGCCTTTGTTGCGCATTTTGCGCGATTTGTCGCGCGATATCGCGCAAATGCTTGCATTGAGCAAGCTTGAATCGCGGCTAAATCCGCTCAAAAAAGGGTCCTGCTGTAGCGACGCACGACCCGCGATAGCAGGACCCTTTGCCCCATTGAGAAGCATTGGAGAGCGATATGGCGCGGTAAATTGCTGCGATATTGTGGGAATTACCGCGCGATAAATCGCTAAGTGTGAACGGGGCCTAAGTGACATCTAAATGATAGAACATTTTAAATATAAGAATAAAAATGGCATACCTACCATATTGGACACATTCAATCATTTGTTACATCCTGCTGCAATATACAATCAGCGTTATCAGTTAAGGTGCCCATACACTGTACGATTCTCGTACGAGAATCGCGGGAAATCCCGCGATCGTACGAGAATCGTGCAGTGTATGGAAGGCGTGCGACCGTTTCTACTGTACGGTCGCACGTCTTCCGTCGAACAAGCAGGCTTGAAATCGTACGATTCTCGGCGGGTTAGTGGCCTGCTTGTTCGACAACTGCCGAACGGGCCCATTTGCAGTGATCAGAAGCCCACGCCTCACTGCGGTCAGATCGTACAAGCTTTCAATGAGCTTACGACCATCGCAAGACAAAGGTCTTGCGATGGTCGTAAGGTGTATGGGCACCTTAATAATAAATTGGTGTTCCACGCACCAAATGTTTGGCGCACCATCAATAGATTATCAGGCCCTTTTTCCTCCTTCAGGCATAGCTTCATCTACACCTGATTTTATGACAACTCACTTTTGGATCAGGGGGTGAGGGGATATCTTCCAATGGGGGGACAACTGTCTAAGATTCGATATTCCCTAACTTTGGAGAGATCTCTTTTTACTTCTGTGTCTCATAAACAGGAAGTAAATGGAAATATTCCAACAGGACATAGACCCCAAAAAAGAAACCTGACAAGTTCCGCTTCAGCTGCGGCGTCTCAGTGCTCGCGGTATACTGAGCTTAGTGTGACGGTGAGGACGCTAGTTTGTGTCCTCCTGTTACCCTAAGGAGAACCCTATGGGGAAAAGCCCTAACCCCATAGTTCTCCTTTTAGCCTATTCTTTCTTTATCCATAACTAAAAAAAAAAGTTTTGGCTTTATATACAGTGCTGTGACTTTATTACATGATAACCCTTCAGTAGTGGAGATATCAGATGCATTGCTCGCTGCCACATGAAGTGATTTCAGCTAAGAGTGTGGAATCATTCAATAAGCTTTTGGACGATTTCCTCAGGGACCGTAATATACAGGGGTACAAGTACCCTTAAGAATGAGATCACACAGTGACCTATACATACACACATCTGTAGAACCATATGTGTACAGTATATATAT
>NW_017306830.1:339930-385703 GCF_000935625.1 Nanorana parkeri | reverse complement strand
ACACACACACACGGTTGGACTTGCTCTGTGAGACCTGTGTCTTATTCAACCTAAAATACTATGTAATTACTTTGCCCCCCGTTCTTCCTGAAAGAAGTACATTTTATATGACAGGTGCACTTTAGCTCATCATGCTTGGCTTGCTGCTACCTGAGTTATCACTACAGGCTAAGATCTGATTAGTCTTGTTCCTAGATAGACGGAGAGCCAACGATTACTCACTTTGATATAACAACATATATTTCTGTGCATTGCTTTCATAGTTGCATGTTATTTCTGACCTCTCTACATTATCTTTCTATTCTACTTGTAGCTCAATAAGTTTAACCCAATGGGAGATCTTTTGGCATCAGGAATGGGTAAGCTAATTATTCTTCTAGTGCATAGCAAACTTTTCTAGAACAAATGTTGTAATTTCAACAATTTGTATACACTGTTTATACTTAAAATTGATAGTTATAAAAGATACAAATGATTGCAGCTCTGTACTTATTATGTAATTAAATGTTGTTGTTTTTTGTTATAAATGCAAGCAATGTAAGGGCCTGAGTTTGATTGGCATTAGCCTCATGCAGTCCTATTACAGCAGAGCTCAGATTGGGGAAGGAGAAAGCTTCCTATGGAGACACTCACTTGTGCAGCATTGCTCATGTGCTGTTGTGCTAACAAGTGACATGCTGATAGAAGAAGTAAACTGATGAGTTCATCTCTTTTACTGTCTGGTCACATGTTGGGGGAGAGACGAGACCTATAAGTGTTACTTAAAAGAGAACTATGGCCATTTATTTCTGGAAATCTGGGGGGCGGGGTAATGACTTGCCGCCGGCTTCCTGATTTGATTTGGAAGTTGGTTTATCAGGAAGCCAGGCGGCGAGTCATTACACACCCCCTGCTTCCTGTTTGGCCAGGAAGCCGGCTCCCATGTGAAGAGGTAATATGGAGCCAGCTTCCCGGCCAATCAGGAAGCTGGCAGTGTGTATTGAATCGCCGCCCGGCTTCCTGATACCGGAAGTTCCAGTATCGGAGTAAGTATCGGGAGTATTTGAGCGACTACGAGTACTCGCCTAAATACTCTGTATGGGCATCGATACCAATACTAGTATCAGTGCATCCCTAATTTTGGTGCAATAAGTATTTTTTATTGAGACGTTGAGTGTAGATGACATGTTTCCCATTGGGCAGCTTTCCAAGAGGAAATGGCTGCTGTGTTGGCTCGTAATTTGGGTTAGAGTAGTAGAAAAGCGTCTAATAAGGTCCAGACATGTTCTTTATTGTAGGGCATGTAAAACTATAAAGCCAGTTCATTCTGGTCTAATAAGGTAAAGACATGTTCTTTATTGTAGGACACACATAACTATAAAGCCAGTTCATTCTGGGAGCTCAATGGCGTCCCCCTTTTCATCAGGGCTACAAAGGGATACCATAAAAAGGTACAGTATATACCCCATGTTAGGTTTTAGGCTAAAGGTACAATAAATATCCAATACAATAAATATCTCTAGCTTATATGCTTACTTTTGGATTCTTCCTCACATACCATCTTGCTGACAGTGGTCTTCAGGACAATGGGGTAAAACTTTCCAGCGAGGACACAGACAACAATATAAAACTTTACAATGGGTCTAATCTTTCCCGGCTTTATTGGAAACAAATAAAATTTGCCTTTACAGTCACTTTAAATGTTCCTTCGGGGTGGGATCTGTATGGTTCTAAGTACTCTGTAAAGCGCTGCCATAAGAAGATTCCATTTCCTGACCCCATGCTGTCCTTCTTTCCAGGCTTTAACATCTTGATCTGGAGTCGAGAGATTCTATTAATGATGAAGCAGGAGGAAATGATGAGGGCCTTACGGGCAAAGGGGATTCAAGTGGGGAGAAAAGAAGATCCAAAAAGCAAACCCACAAATTCTCAAAAGGACAAATCTGAGACGAAAAAAACTAGGACTGCTGTCAAAGAGTCGACCACCACACGAGGGAAAAACAAAGACAAATGAGCGGCCATCGAAGGCCTGGCCTATGGGCATGACACTCAGCTCTGGCTGCAGTAACCAAACTCCTATAGTGCCTTAATGCACTGACCTCATCCAGCAGAGTATATGGTTACATCGGGACAGGCATGTTCTGATTTGTGTTTTTCCGAAGGCTACAAATTCCTGTTGCCCTTTCCCGACCTGCCTGTCGTATGTATGCAAAAAGAGAAAAAACAAAACGGGCTTTCACCTCTTGCAGCATGGTCACCTCAGTATGGGGGCATTACAGGGTATAAATGAATGGAAGGGAAGTTTGGAGGCACAATGTTGGCTTTGAAGAGCACATCCTGTAAATGACTGCTTTCTTTTTAGGTGTCCTAAAATGTTTTGTCTTCCTCTGGCACCTGGTAAGAGGGAGTCCACATTGGGGCTTCTAGGTCAAACCAAGATTCCTCATTTTCTGAACCCTATAGGGGAAAAGCTAGTGGCTTCAACTGCTATGTGGCCACAACCAGGGTGGGATGTAAATATTTTCGTCTTCCTCTGACAGCTGTTGAGAGAGATTCCACACTGGGGATTCTAGGCCAAATCTAGAAATCAATGGACTCCGTTAGCGAATCATGTTCTGCACCCTATCGGAGGAAATCTGGTGGCCTCGTCTTCAACCACCAATAGTCATAACCAGGACGGGATGTGAATACTTCCTCTGGCCACTGATAAGAGGGCTTCCACACTGGGGATTCTAGGCCAAATCAAGAAATCAATCGACTCCTGTAGGGAATCATCTTCTGCACCCTATCGGAGGAAATCTGGTGGCCTCGTCTTCAACCACCAATAGTCATAACCAGGACGGGATGTGAATACTTCCTCTGGCCACTGATAAGAGGGCTTCCACGCCAAATCAAGAAATCAATGGACTCCTATAGGGGAATCATCTTCTGCACCCTAACGGAGAAAATCTGGTGGCCTCTTCTTCAACCACCAATGGTCATAACCAGGACGGGATGTGAATATTTTCGACTTCCTCTGGCAGCTGTTCTACAGATTCTACATAGGAGCTTCTAAGTTAAATCAAGATTCCTCATCTTCTGAACCTATAGGAGAAAACCTGGCAACCTTTCCCCCCCACCGCTAAGTGTTCCTAACGAGGACGGGATGTGTTATTTACCCTATAGATCCTCCTGCCGATGAGTTGGTATTGTGGGTTCTGCAGTAATAACGATAATGTTTTTGAGATTGGAGGATGATCAGGACTGAGTTGGGCACTCTGAGCATAATACATGGCAGTAGGATGAAGGATTTTCTACTTTGTGGGAAGAGAAACATATAAACATTTTGGGAAATCCTCTTGAAAGCTGAAATCTGGGCTAAACAAATATTGTCTAATTGCAAAAGATGTGTAATGGCTTTTTAAACTTAGATTTGACCTTGTAAAGAGTAGCATTGACATCCCCACTGGGCTCCAGCTATCTTGTACAGAGAGCAGAGCTGTGGGAGGTACCCATTAGGCCCCGCCCACTACAGGCATCCTGAAGAAAAGTATAGCAGGGGCGGAGACCAGATCAGTCACCCTGCACAAGGAGAGAGCAGCAGTGAGCGGTTTTTATTACAGGAGGGGGCGGAGACAAGACCAGTAACCCTGCACAAGGAGAGTGAGCGGTTTTTATTACAGGAGGGGGCGGAGACGAGACCAGTCACCCTGTGAGCAGCAGTGAGCGGTTTTTATTACAGGAGGGGGCGGAGACAAGACCAGTCACCCTGCACAAGCAGAGAGAGCAGCAGTGAGCGGTTTTTATTACAGGGAACTACTGCACAGAAAAAGTGCAGGAGCTCTTTCATGCTGGATTACTGCACAGATCTAAAAGGAATACACACACACGAAGATTCAAGAAAGAATACATGACTTGTATTTAGGCAATGTTTGTTTAGGCGAGAGTCCAGCATCAAAGTGGAAATCCAGAAAAACAATACACAGCTGATATATATATATATATATACACACACACACACACACACACACACACACACACACACACACACGTTTACACTGTTTTCATCTACCAAGATTTCCAAATTGGTTCATCTAGTCTTGGGATCCAAAGCCCTGCCACACTGCACAGCCAGGAAGGCCACTCTGCTATATACTAAATTGGCTTTATTACTTCTTGGATTGATTCCCTAGCGATTGGACCCAGGTGATGGTATTGATTTAGGGGCCCACTTATAAAGCAGTGGTATGTCTCAGCCGCAGCCATACTATTGCTTTTCTAATAACTTGAACGAGGTCATGTGACAGCGCCCTCCTCCTGTTGGCAAGCGACTGAAAGACTCCACACGACATTCCTCATTGCGGAGAGGGGAAGGCGCTCCATATTAAGAAGGCCCCTTAGTGCCCAGTGAACAAGGTGGAGGCCGAGAGGTGACTTTGTAAGCTAGGTTGCTGAACTCATTAAAGGTGATGTCACCTTCCTGGCTGTACAGTGGACTGAATTGTGTAAATCACAAGACTGGCTTTACCGAATGCAAATCTACGGCAGGTAAAACGGTAAGATGACCTCAGCACAGCAGCTGCGGTAAAACAAAAAATCCCATCATGCATCTGCCTCTGGGAGTTAAGCCTGTAGCGGCCAGCCTTGCAGTGTTTCATGGGACTTGTAGTTCACCAACAGCTGCAGTTGCTGAGGTTGCTAACCCTTGCAGTAAACGTATATGAACCTTCACTGTGTATTTAGGTTTTTGTCTAGAGCAGCTTTTCACAACTAGCGTACCTTCTGGCTTCCTCAGGGGTACCTCAAACTTTTTTCACACAGCATCATGCCTCTGATGTAAAGGGGGGGCTTCTGATTTCAAGAGGGTATCCTAGGGGGAGGAGGGGCTCTGATGTTAAAGAATAGGGCTCCTGTTGTAAAGGGGGACTTTTATGTGAAAGGTAGCACTCTGTGTTCCTGCATGGGGTCCCCCCTTAAAATTCATACCATACCCCTATCTGGGCTAAGGGTCTGGTTTGGATTTTGGAGGGAACCCCCGTCATTTACAGTTTTTACATTTAAGTCTGGGGCGCCCCAAAGATTTTGTTTACTTTTAAAGGGTGCCGTGGCTGAAAAAAGGTTGAGAAACACTGATCTAGAGTTTCAGTGATCGCTAAATGTTAGTGTTACAACATGTACCTCCTGCCTGCGCTTCAATCTGTGGATACTCTGCCTCCCCTGGTCCCTCCGTCCACCCTTCATCAACATGCGGATTACATTTTTTAATAATGCCTTTGTCATATATATTACATACCTTATTTTAGACACAATCGCTGGGTCTCTGTCAATGCAGGCAGACCATGGCTGATGAGTGGGCAGCACCTGCTCCCATATATAATGCTGAGCCTACATAACTGAAATCCAATGAATGAAAGGGGCGGGCCAGGGACAGTCCGGATGGGGCGAGAAATTAGGCAGTTTCTATCTGACTTGTTGCAGCTTCTAATGCAAGTTGTGAGAAGCTCACAGCGTGCAGAGAAATCAGAAAAAGCAATTTCGGTCCAGGAGAGGAGCCGGTACAACTGTGCAAGACTATAGGGAAGGCCGGGGTTCATCTTTAAAGTGACCCTGTTGCTCAAAAGTTTTGCTGAAACCTGTTATCAGTTAAAGTCGGCAGTAAATACTCAACTTCTCCAATGTCCGCGTCTCTAAACTGGGCCAGAATCAATTGCAAATGTCTCCAGCACGAAGATATACGTCAGTGCAAATCCACTTTATTGATAAATGTCATACAGACGAGCGCTGCAGGTAACGATTATTTTCATAATCGATTAGTTAGCTGATTATTATCTTAATCGATTAGTTGTATTTAAAAAATCTCTCTCTCTCCCACCCTCTCTCTCTCTCCCACCCTCTCTTTCTCTCTCCCACCCTCTCTTTCTCTCTCCCACCCTCTCTTTCTCTCTCCCACCCTCTCTCCCAAACCAACTAATCGATAATGAGAATAGTTGGCAACTATTCTTGATCGATTTAATCGATTAGTTGTTGCAGCACTAATACAGACAAGCGCTTTTCGGGACCCCTTCATCAGGCTCAATAATGTTATAGTGTCATTATTGAGCCTGATGAAGGGGACCTTGCGCGGCCCCGAAAGTGCTCGCCTGTATGACATTTCTCAATAGAGTGGATTTGCACTGATGTATTTCTTCGTGCTGGTGACATTTGAAATTGATTCTGGATTACTAGCGGCGCCATCCGCCGTCATTACAAGCACCCGGTTTCTTGGGATATCCGGTAAGGAGTGCGGCAAGGTATAGGGATTCTAAACTGGGCCAGCTGCTGCTCTCATTGGTTCCTCCCGCTGTCTTTGCGTCACCAGTCTCCTGCATTGATGTGGGGGTCATCAGGAGGAACCGCTGAGACATTTCCGTAAGTGTCGTTCTGCCAGTGACCTTCAGGGGACAATTGATCAGAATATGAGCGGTGTTGGGTGGTGCCGCCACTGGCAAAAGTGAATATTTAGTGCCTACTGTAATGGATAACAGCTGCTTCAGCAACACTTTTACATGACATGAGTATGTTTCCGTTAATTCGTGAATTTCAACCCAAAACTATCAAAAGTTCCCGTTTTCTTCAGCTAAAACCTCACGCGCTCAGCTGTATACATTGTTTTCTGAGAACGGGCCTGTCATACCCTCATGCCTGCTCCTCCTTACTTCTTCTCCCCGCGTCCCTGTGCCGATCGTGAATTTGGGCAGGCGATGAGCGTGAGTCGGGAGGAGGTGCGGCGTGTGGAGCGTGGATGCAGGCGGGCGGGTCTGGCAGCGGCGAGCGTGAGGTGGGGCGCGCAGTGTGTGTGGAGCCGTGAACAGGGCCAACCAATCGGAAGCCGATTAATCGATGATTGGAAAAGTTGACAACTTTTTCAATAATCGATTATAATCGATTATGTCGATTAGTTGTTGCAGCCCTAATTGCAAGTATTTTAGCATACTCTTATTTTGTATTATTACCTGCTTTTATTATGTAGATAATGAGAGATTCCTTGCCCGTGCACCTAAAAGGAGGGTCTGCCTTTGCAGTAAGCATGTTGTAGGTTTCAGCGACGCAACAATGGAATCTGTCTAGACGTCACGATGACTTTCCCCAGTGGAAAAAACAAAACAAAAACCTAAGGACCTTGTGGGGCATGTGTGTAATTTAATCTCAAGCTCTAAGCATATAGGAAGAGGACTGCAGGAGCAGAACAGAGTGCATAATGGGAAATCTTATGGACGCAGTACTTTTGCCATGGCTGCAAGGAAGAAAGGAACCAGAAAGGTTGCTTCTTTAAAATGAATCCTCTAAATCTGATTGGCTAGTATGGACAACAGTTAGACTTCTCTCCCTCGGACTGATCTATGGAAATAGGGCGGAGAATAGCCATCCCTCCTATGCTTGGATTTTCTTGCAGTACTTTTGCACTCGAGGACTACAGAGGCGGAGCCATTGTCGGGATGGATTTTACAGCCTGCATTTTATAGCAAGGCACTATAGCCTCTTCAAGGACATACAGACGTGGACACATTTGTTGGTACCCTTCCACGAGAGAGGAAGAGCCCACAATAGTTCAAAACTCACCACAGTAGTTGGCGCCCATCATGGTTTATTCCATATTTAATGAAATTCTGACTTTGCTTTTTGGTTCATTTTATGATATCTTAAATAATAAAAAAAAATGAAAACGTCATGAGCAGTAATGTTGGGACCGTTCACCGAATATTTTGTTGTATAACCTTTAGAGGCAATCGCTGCAGACAACTCATTTCTGTAGCTCTCATTGGGACGACATCTGCTGCCAACAGGTGGTTTGGTCCACTGTCCTTGAGAAAACTGCTCTAGTTGTCTCAGGTTTGAAGGATGTCGTCTCCAGACGGCTCGTCTCAGCTCTTTCCATAGGATTCAGATCGGGCCTCATAGAAGGTCACTTCAGAATCTTTCATTGTTACGTTCTCAGGGCTTGTTCACACCAAGAGCATGTGCGTTCCAGAGTGGTAGCTGCTGGAACGCACTGACGCACCCCCAAAATGCGGGGGGAAGTTTCACAGCGATCGCGGTGCGTTCCAGCAGCTACCCCTCTGGAACGCACACGCTTTTGTTTTTTGACTTTCCGTAGGGACTTCGTAGCTGCTACATTGGGCTGTAACCAATCAAAAGCGGTCTTGATGTGACATCATTCCTTCCTTACATTTCTGTGCAGAAGTGACCCTTCTGTAGCGCGACAATGAGCTACGCCAGGGCTCAAAATCTCCACTCGCCCCCTCGCAATTTGCGAGTGAAAATTGGGGGGGGGCGCGTGGAAATGAAGCCATTGAGTCAGACACTCAGTCATGGACCGAGGGCCTGATGACTTGCTCCTATGCTTCTGCCCACAGCCGTGCATCTTCCCATATTAAAGATGGCTGCATGACGGCAGCCATCTTTACTAGGGTCCGTTCTTGTATCCCCCCTACTTGACACACTCACCCACTGCTGTCACGGTGGCGCTGTAAAAAGTGAAACTACAGCTCCCATAATCCTCGGTGCACAGGCAGGACGTTATATAACTGGACAGGACGTCCTACCTGTGCACCGAGGATTATGGGAGCTGTCTGTAGTTTCACTTTTACAGCGCCACCGTGACAGCATAGGGTGTGTCACGTAGGGGGTATTGGGTTAGGTTTTATTGCTGCAGTTCAGTGTCTGTCTGTCTGTGTGTGTGTGTGTGGGTGGGTGGCCGAGCACTGCCTCTTTAGGGGACCCTGGTCTGTCATGTGCTGGAGCAGTGCTGAGAACAGGAAGCAGTGATAGAGCTGGTGAGAGATGCTGCTCGTCCACATTATCCACACTGTACCGATCTGGGCACTCGAGGGCCTCTGCTAGGGGAGGCAGAAAGGGGCTAGCTATATTAGGTGGAATAATGGAACACTAAATTCATGGACGTCACAATACAGGGGCAGCCCTGGGGTGAACTGGCAGACCACAGGAGGGGCTCCAACAGCTTACCGTGCCACAGGTCCCCTTCATGCAGCCTGAGCTGCAATAACTATGCATGGGACCAGAGTTAGTCCCAAGTGTCAGGCCCCCTGCCAGCAGGTAATTGAAGGGGTAATTGAAGGGGACATAGAGATGGGTTGGGGTGCCATTTGTGTGTTGGGGTGCCATTTGTGTGTTGTGGGTGAATGTGCATGCGTAATGTCCTGTGCGTTGTGCTGTGGCTGCATGTGCAATGTCCTGTGTTCTTTGTGCTGTGGCTGCATGCGTAATGTCCTGTGCGTTGTGCTGTGGCTGCATGTGGAGGAAGCAGTCTCCATGCTGTTTGACCTGCTTGATGCTTCCTGACCAGTCAATCATTACCCACAACCTGGCTTCTTGATGGGCCAGGAAGCCGGCTCCACGATCCCTCACAGCAATCTCAGCACAGTAAATCTCCCTCTGACCGGAAGTTCCGGTATCCGGGAAGGTATCGGAGCATTTGGGCGAGTGCGAGTACTCGCCAAAATACTCGGCATCAGCGCATCCCTAATTATTATCATCTGAGCAGTCGGTAATAGGAAAAGCAGCCGCTTCTACGCCCCTTTAGAGATGTGCAATAGTTTTAGAAATGATCTCATCATAAGATAAAATCCTTTTCAAGGGGATGCATATACTTTGTATTGAAACTGAGGTTTCATTAACTCCCCCCCCCACCGATGACATTACAGTAGTAAAGTCTCAAACTGAATCCAGACCAAACAAATACACATTGCACAGCAAAATATTTCTTTATATTTCTCCCCAATCACTTAGTCATTATGTTTCTGAACAGCTCCAACTCTCTCAGCTCTGCTTTCCTGAACTTCCTGTCCAGCACAAGATCACATGGGACAGAGCAGTCTCCAGCAAATGTCCATCTACTAGCTTGAAGGAGGGAGCAGGGGGGGGGAAGAGTCTCTCTCTGTGAAAATGATGTCTCATACCCCCTGAACCACTCTTTCATGATCTGAGCCCGATGAATCCTGACATTGTCATCTTGGAATATTCCCAATGTGCCATCAGGGATGGAAAAACCTGGTCATTCAGTATATTCAGGCAAGCGGCTGACCTCATTTTTGGGGGGACAGGTCGTTGCTGAACCTAAATCTGACCAACTGAAGTTACCTCAGAGCATAACACTTATGCAATGGAAGGCTCTCATTTATTTGTTTAGCTAAATCCAGGAGGTGACTTTTTTTGGCCAGACGGTGTATTTTGAGAATGAACCAAGGGCTGGATACGTCTCCAATTCTACCCATTTATAATGAGATTACTTACAAGACAATCACGTATTCAGCTACCACCTTCCACTTTTTTATTGTTGCATTTATTTCCATTTTGATCATTCCACAAGGATTAAAAACACATAATAAACATTACAAGAAGTTAAAACGATTGTGTGCAAAATAAACCAACAACTTTACCGTGACACAGAGGTAATGATAACAGACGTAAAGCTTACTGCAGATTGTTTGATTTGGTAGCCTCATGGAAGGGTCCTGGTACTTAAAGTGACACGAAACTCAGGCGTTAAATCTTAAAAACACATTCAAGCACCTGAACTGTTAACAGAAATGTATGTTATTTGTGTATCACTCGGCTGTAGATCCTCAAATCATCTCTGAATTGGTGCTGACACTGTCCTTCCTTCTGGAGGGTGACTACTTTTGTTCCCCATGGTCTCTCTGTGTGTGTTGTAAAGTAGTCACCACTCCAAGCTCACTCCCGGGATGGACTACAATCTCATGTTTAGTTTATTAATTTGTATTGAGATTGTAGTCCATCACAGGAGCGAGCTTGGAGCGGTGACTACTTTACAACACACACAAGGACCATGGGGAAGAAAAGTAGCCACCCTCCAGAAGGAAGGACAGTGTCAGCACCAATTCAGAGATGATTGGAGGATCTACAGCCGAGTGATACACAAATAAGATAAATTTTTGGGAATATTTAGGGTACGTGAATGTACTTTTAAGCTGGGTTCATCCCTAGGCGTATCGAATATGCACGTTTGTCGCGCGTTTTGTGATTCGCGGTAAAAAACGCGCGGCAAACGCGAGTTTCCGAGGGCTACCTGGCTGTATCCCAATGGAAACGCGTGACAAAAACGCCCCAAAGAAGCTCCTGTACTTCTGTAGGGCGTTTTGTAGCGCGTTCATACGGCCTGTAATACGCCCAGGTGTGAACCATACCCATAGGAAATAATGGGATTTCGGTGTTTGAGCGTTTTGCAGAGCGTAGGAACGTGCTACAAAACGCCCAGGTGTGAACTGGGCCTTAAGATTTATTGTCTGAGTTTTTCGTCACCTTAAGGGGAAAAAGTGTGCGTGTTCCTCTGAGCAGCTAAACAGATTACAGTTCAGTCAATTAATTCAACCGGTGCTACTACTTAGATCTAGCTGCTGAACTAATCAAGGGGAGACAGTGGATGATTTCAGCTCATCATCACATACCTACAACCCAAATAATCAGTTTTGGGCAATCTAACCCTTTAAAGCAGGGGTAGCCAAACTCCGGCCCTCCAACTGTGGTGAAACTACAAATCCCATGACGCAGCTCTCTCCGGGAGTCATGTCTGTGGCCGAGTCTTGCAATGCCTCATGGGATTTGTAGTTCCACCACAGCTGGAGGGCCTGGCTACCCCTGCAAAGTGTACCAGTCGCCAATGCACGGAAGGCAGTAACAAGCGAACCAATACACACGCTACCACTTCCCTGTGAACTAGTCACATTATAACCTGCCTCCAACCAGTGCAATGTTACTGCAAATGAAACTGAAACACTAATCTGTTTACATATCGACCCCCTTCTGACACTCCAGATGACAGGTACACTTTAAAGCTATTACAAATTTGCAACTATAATGAGCATAACAATATGACCATAATGCTAACAGTACTTGAATAGTGTTCTAGAATCTGGCAGTGTGATAGAAAGGAAGGGGTGTCATTCTAAAATAGCTAAAAGCACGGACACATATTTGGAGACATTAACATCAAACAAAAGCGAGTAAAAGCAGCTTTGCCGCCTGGACAGGACAGATATATACCTACGGTATAACCGGCTCCTATGGAAAAACATCGCAGATAGGTCCAGCTAGGAAGTCAGCTGGATGGTTTGCTACATATCAAAAAAATGACATAAAACATCGGGATCTCTTTAGAAGTGTTTTCACACAACTTTCACCCAGGATTACACATTTTACAGTTGAATCCTATTAGAAAATGCATTAATCCTGGGTGAAAGTTGTGTTCAAACATACAAAAAAAGACTTCAGTGTCATAATAATAATAAAACTTGAAAAAGGGAAATGTAAAAATAGACTTAACCCCTCATTGCCTTTCCAGAAATCTTCCACAACATTTGTTTGTTTTTTTACCTGAAAGAATACAATGTGAAATGCTCTACCGCACCGCCTTGCTTTTTCTTACAGGTCAAGATACTCAAACAACAAATGCAGCAAAATGATAGAATGGGGATGTAACCAGCGTGTTGTCATGTAGGATTCCTAGAAAACCATTTCCACTTCATGTTCCCTGAAACACCCTTCAGGGCTTGTTCACACCAAATGCAGACCAGATCTGTATGAGTTTCTGCACGCGCAGTGCAGTGGGTTGTGCCGCGTTCCAGGCCATTTTTGTACAAACATTTTTTTTTTCTTTTTGTTAGCCTAAAATGGCCTTTCAGTGCGTTTGCATGCGTTTTTTATGCTTTTGCATGCATTTTGGTGTGTTCCATGCTCTGGTGTGAACTAGAGCCCAAAATACAATTGGAATACATTGGATGCAGTTTTGATCTATTCTGTAACTGCTTTGCTCTGCATCTGCTCCGCACTCGGTGTGAACAAGCCCTTAAAGGAGAACTATGAGGTGAGTGCTTTTCACTCACCTCATAGTTCTAGCCGACCTGTGACAATGAGACTGTCACAGGTCGGCTCAGTAGATCGGGAGGTGAGCGAACACATACCGGCATTCGCTCACCTCTCGATCCTGTCACAGCTCTCTGCCGTGACAGGGGAGGGGCTGGATTCCCCCCTCCCCGCCAGCGCTGACTGGCAGAACGGACGGGGGAGGGTACAGCTGGCTCTGCCTCTAGATAGGCAGAGCCAGCTGTCACTCACGCAGCTGGGCGGATCTCGACATCGATGTCTGGATCCCCCCCTGGCTGCGGCGTCTCAGTATACTGCGAGCTGTAGCTCGCGGTATACTGAGCCTAGGGTGACGGGAGGACGCTAGTTTGTGTCCTCCCGTTACCCTAAGGAGAACTATGGGGAACAGCCCTCACCCCATAGTTCTCCTTTAAGCGACCTTGTCGCTGTTTTAAACAACTATAAATGACCTCCCTGTAATGAAAACAATAGTTACCTGTCCTGCTTCTGCCGCCACCGCTGCTGCACTTCCTTGTCTTGAAGAGGTAAACTTGCTGAAAAATCTTCTACATCTGACTCTTTCAGGAGTGCCGGATGCCAGCGCCCCATTGCACTTAATGGTTTCATCTGCCAGCCTTTAAAGTGACACTAAACTCAGGAGTTAATACTTGAACACTTTTTTAAATTTAACAAAAATGTATCTTATTTGTGTATCACTTGGCTGCAGATCCTCAAATCATCTCTGAATTGGTGCTGACACTGTTCTTCCTTCTGGAGGGTGACTACTTTTCTTCCCCATGGTCCCTGTGTGTGTTGTAAAGTAGTCAATAGTATTTTTTTTAATAACCACTAGAGGTGTATCCTAAATGGAGCTATAGACTTCCCCCTTCCACCGGAAGCCGATAAGTTGGAGAATGAATGAGAGAAGAGAGTGAGATTAGGTGTGATTGAAGTTGGGGAGTAGTGAAGGCAAGTGACGGCTGTTGGAATTGGAATAGATGTTTTTAATAGAGTGTTTTAAATTATTATCGCTATATAAAAGATAATCTGAAGTAAATAAATTGGATGTATTTTGTATGAATGTATTTTGAGTACGAGTACCGATATAAGTAGCCACCACTCCAAGCTCGCTCCCGTGATGGACTATAATCTCAATAGAAATAAGTGAACTAAACATGAGATTGTAGTCCATCACAGGAGCGAGCTTGGAGCGGTGACTACTTTACAACACACACATGGGGAACAAAAGTAGCCGCCCTCCAGAAGGAAGGACAGTGTCAGCACCAATTCAGAGATGATTGGAGGATCTACAGCCGAGTGATACACAAATAAGATACATTTTTGTTAAAAGGTACTTGAATGCATCTTTAAGATTTAACTCCCGAGTTTAAATCAATACTATCTACAGTAATAATCTAATAGCCTATGAAAGGAACCATAGAGCACAGAAGGAGACCAAGCAGCCGCAACAACCCGAAGTGTGCCGGATGCTGGAGACTCTTCTAGTTTATTTCTTCAAGATAGCAAAGTTAGCGCAAGCAGCTGAAGCAGCAAATATTAAATGAGAGGTGATCTCAACGGTCAACCCTGGGACCAGAAAACAAGCAAGAGTAAGGACCAGGCTTGTTAAGCCCTCCAGATCCTTTCCCATTAGGCAGACAGGATCACCTCTGAGGTTAAGGGTGTTGTCAGGGAAGATATCCCAGAAATTGGAGCTGTGATCATGAGCAGCTCATCGGATTCCAACTGTGTTTCCAATAAAGGTTAAGTTATGAAAGCTACCACATGGCTGTTACCTATTGCAGCACCACCATATCCCCAATGTTTGGGTTTTGCAAATGAGTGCAAGAATATCACACAGACGCCAGATGAAGGGCCATTATGGTGCCCCTGTAGTGCTAATGTCTATGTTGCTTACTGAAGCACCATGTCTTGTACCTTCCTCTTCTGCAGCCAGCACAGAGAAGTATAAAAAAAACAGAATGACCTTAATGTAGCAGCCTAGGGATTAGAAGAACCCCGCAGTGCACTCTACAAACGGACACACAAGCCATCAGAATCATCCAAACATTTAACTTGGCATGACAAAATGATCAGATTGCAGACATCTAATGCCCATGTTATTCATTGCATTGTTTTGTTTTGTTCCCACTATCAAATTTGAAACTTAAAATCAAAGTGTCTTGTTGATCCAGAATTTAAAAGCGTATGAATTAAAATCCTGCTTAAAAGAAGAAAAGGATCCTTCAGTTGCATCTCACTGGATCATCGGGATTGAGAGGCGGCAAGGCCACGGGTACTAGAGCAGAGAACTGCCTGTCCGTCAGCTGTGTTCCTCCCCCATATCGGAAACGTGCTGGTAGCCAACCGGTTGTGATTTCTGCCGGAAAAGAACTGTGAGCAGGAGCACGATGAGCAGAAAGAGGATGCATCCACAGGCGACCAGTGCGATTATGACTTCTGAAAAAGAAGAGCATAGATTGTCAGATCCTCCTTCAACCAATGGTGGAACTTCTAATAACATGGTACACTGGTGACTAAGGCACATGACTAAGGCACATGATCTTTGGAAAGGACATGCAGCCCTCTTCTACTCAGACAGGCCACCCTATTAGCATCTCAGATACTAAAACAAACTTCGTACACTCAGCTACCTTTTACATGTATTAGAAGTTATTTCAATGTTTTGTCTTGACTAGACTGGCCTTTGACCAGTGGACAGTCTATGAGTATTCAAGTATTTACAGTACATATTTTTAAAGCTGGACTCCAGGGTGCTTTTGAAGCAGACCTTTAGTAACCAAGTCCACTATAGCTCTTTGCAATCCCCCACCGCCCCACCCAATATAAAACGGTGAGGGGGGAAGGGGGGGCACTACCAGTGTTGACTAGGTAACATGACATGTCCTTGCTCCCTCGGCCTCCTCCTGTCACATATCCCAGGAGGCTGCAGGAGCAGGGACTCACAGCAACTTGGGGTGGATATGGCCTGTGTGTCACTGGGGGCCCGTTGCAGAAGACAGCTGGTTCTCAATGATATCACAGAAGAAGATGGTGGTGCAGGATCCGGGTTGTGGCAGCAGGTCACGGCAGAACAATGCTTGATTTGCTGGGCAGGTCAGTGTTTGGGGATAGAGAGCCCTGGGAAGCAGAACACTATAGACCACTTATGTAATGGCTGTCACACTATATAAAAGATGATAAAAGGACTCAAGATTGATCCAAAGTAAGAGAACAATGTTACAAAGGTGCATTTTTTGATCTGACTACCGTCAATAAATAAGCATTACAGCGAATCAAAACCAAAAAAGTAATACACTTCAGGTTATGAGACAAGGTGGCTGCATACGTTTTCATTTTTTCAGGCTTTTTTCTCTTTCATTTTCATCCTTGATCCTGCAAATAAACACACTTCCTGCCTTTTTGTGGTTATACTCCTCCACTGTATCTATGGAGGCAGTCGTGGTTGCCACTCAGACTGGACTACAAATGTCTGCCTTTGGTATCGGTCACACGGATGGCAAAAAAGCGTGCGTGCGTGTCCCAAATGGCACTTCGTCCTCAGTGCAGCTCAGCCTGATAAAATCAGTGCCTCAGCGTTACTGAGCTCCCTATCCGGACACTAAGCCCGTCACACAGACGAGTAGGCGAGGAGATTTGCTGTGGGTGGAGGGAGTCTGATGGGGAAATCTGAGAGATTAGTTCCCTATTAGGTCCACCTCCCTTGTCACTAACAGGGGACACAGTGGGCCAATTCCACATCTGGTAGCAATTATACAATCTGCCCGCTGCCAATAACAAGTTAAATAAGTAAAACACACAAAATGATCAAAGAACGGAGTCAGTGTAAGAGACTATAATGGTCATAGGTTTTAAAGTCAGCCATATTGTTTCTGCCTTACATTTCGATTTCTAGTTTTAAGGACATATTTTCACTGGGAGAGAGATTTCTCACAACCATTTCTGAGAAATGTCATGTAGGCAGGGGGGCGGGGCAGAGGAGAAGCGGCCAGACCGGGGGACCCGACGGACCGGCAGAAGAGGAGGTGCGGACGGACCGGAAGAAGAGGAACCGGCCGGGACAGCAGCGGAGGTACGGGGGGCAGCGGAGGAATGCAGCTGTCTGTGTCCCCGCTGTCTCCGCCAACACAGGGACACAGGCCGCTGCAGCCACAGTTCTTCTAAATGTACCGGCGGCTGCCGGTACATTTAGGAGAACTGTGGACCTCGGTTCGTAAGTACGGGTTGTCCGTAAGTCGGACGTCCGTAACCCGGGGACTGCCGGTATATGTATCCACAAATTTAAATCTTGAATATTCTTGAAGGGGTGACTTTGGAGTGGTGACTACTTTACAACACACACACAGGGACCATGGGGAACAAAAGTAGTCACCCTCCAGAAGGAAGGACAGTGTCAGCACCAATTCAGAGAGTAATATGGAATAACCACCACCGAGTGATACACAAATAAGATACATTTTTGTTAATAGTTAAGGTACTTGAACGCATCTTTAAGATTGAACTCCTGAGTTTAGTTTAGATTTACGCTCAGTTCACAAAGCTATACACACCAGCATAAGGGTCCTTCTTATCAAAAAAGTGAAAGTTCTTTCAGCTGAATTCAATGACATTTGAAAATTACGATTTGCCTAAAATAAAGATCCTTATTTTTCTATTAAAGATTTGTGAAGCCATTTTTGTCCATTATTTAGCTGCCAAGCTGTGTTTTTGTGGTGTCTCTCACCTGTGTCTTTGCTGGAACTGGAGAGCTGACATTCTTTCTCCCAGTCTTTAGTGATCACCTTCTGTAGCAAATCCTGGAACTTGTCTAGGGGGCAGCTATGTACACAGCCCGGGAGCGTTAAGCGGTAAGGTGGTTGGCTGCTGTCATTTCTGAAGTACATCTCCACTGTAAAGTTCCTGTGATGTAAAATCAGCAAGAAGGTAAAAAAAATAATCACAAATAAAATCAGAGAACGAATGATAGAAGTGAGACCAATCAAGGCTAAGGGTGTGATATATGACAAAACAAGGTCAATCTGCAAGCTGCCACCAATGACCACTTCTTCAGAAAATGCTAGTTGTTTGGCCATTACACTCTTCCAGGGTTATTCACAAAAGGGTGAAGAGTTTGGAGAAGGCAGGAGAAGTGAACAATCTAGGACAACATAGCCGATTTGGAAAAATTCTCCAATTCAGCTCACTTTCCAGGTCAGCTATGTTGTCCTAAATTGTTCCCTTCTCCGGCCTTCTCCAAACTCTTCTCCCTTTTGTGAATTACCATGCAAGTCAGTAACCTAGCACAAATACACTGGTCAGGCTGTCTTACTTTTCTTTTCTGATTAGCATACTTGTTTCTGGTCAGCTATTAAGAAAGGATAAAGCCAAATGCCCAGTATAGCAGCTAGTCAGTTACTATATTCACAAGGAGATAAGCAGTGGAAGTCCATTTATCTTTCTCATCACAGGTTTACAATAGCAACCAGTCATCTTCCATTTGATGCAGTTTAAACCCTTTCCAGTTAATCCGGAGTCTGTTCTGGGGCTTGTTGGAAGATGCAAGTGCTGATGAGGATGTGGGGAAAAAAGCGTCCTCTAGTAGGTGGGTAATGGCAAAAAGTACAGCAATGCAGGAACTTCAAGAGAACCTGTATGACCCTCTAAATGTGCTTTCTAAATGTGCTTTCCCTGGGACAAAAGCACCTATTCAGCATCACACACAGTGACATGTTTGTCCCAAATGAATACTGCTCCCAGCACTGGATGGTAACATTGGCTATGCCAGCTAGCAGCTGTGCTAACAGGTTTTCTTTACGCCCAGGATTCTGAACATGCCATATGTATGTTGGCATTTAGGAGTCTGTAGACAGAGAACAACTTACAACCTTCAAATGAAAGATATAAGACAATAATTAGAGGACTAGCAGGGTAACCTGGAGGTGGTAGGATCAGAGAATTGAAATAATGGGGCAAACTGGGGTACCATCCATTAGTAGATCCCAGGGTTACTGGACTAGGAAGCCTCTGAAGGGGTAAGTTTCCTTTCCTAACTTATCAAAACAAATTGACGAAAAGAAAGCAGTAAATTGCATCTAATTAGTATCCCACATATGAATGTCTCTGACATCCACCTCCATCCTACCAGACACCGAAGAAGCAGTGGCTTATATAGAGTTATAGAACTTTCCTAATGCCCTGGGCATTAATCCCAGAGGTCAGTAGGGGCTCTAGTGAATGTTAGAAAAAAGTAGATGTAGGACTCATTCCCGACATTCAGTTTCTAATGGTCTGGTCCTATGCTTTTTATTATGCACAAAAATACTTCTAGCAATGTAACGAGATGTGTGTTTAAAAAAAATGCATCTGAATGTGGGAAAGCCAGAAAAGGATATAAAGATAAAACTTGTATGCTTATACCCGGGGTTCTCTTCATACAGCTCGAACATATGGCAAGATGCATATGGAGCCTGCTTCCCATTATATACGTCCAGAGCCATTTGTAAAGCACTCAGCGTGGTGTCATGCTACAAAAAAGAAGAAAGTGTACAATTAAGTATATTCAGACAATTCATATTTTCTATTTTCTCTGTTGTATTTGTCTGATATGAAGCTGAAAAGGCCATTTCACTAAAAACAGATATTTCAGTTGTGGGCAGGCTGGTTTACCCGTGCTATATCAGCCTCCATCCCTCCAAGCTCGCTCCCATGATGGACTACAATCTCAATACAAATTAGTAAACTAAGCATGAGATTGTAGTCCATCACAGGAGCGAGCTTGGACCAGTGACTAAGGAAGGACAGTGTCAGCACCAATTCAGAGAGGATTTGAGGATCTACAGCCGAGTGATACACAAATAAGACACGTTTTTGTTAGTAGTTAAGGTACTTGAATGTATTTTTAAAATGTAGCTCCTGAGTTTAGTGTCACTTCAAAATGTATAGAAAGAGCTATGATACAGTATATATAGATAAATGGTCCTGGGTGGCCTATAAAGTAAGTTGGCCATAATGTGCTAATATGCTGTGCCCTCTGTAGGGCTTAAAATAAAAAAAATTCTTCTGCTTTAATAACCAAATGTTCAAGATCAACTTCATAAACCTATAGCTCAAACCTAGAGAACTAGCAGGAGTAGGGAAAATATGAATGGCTGGACAAATGACAGAAGCACTGTATAATGTGATATAAGGTGAGGCGTAATGTACATTAATATCCACAAGGAACATGTTCGGAAGAAATACATAGTAGCGGCCCCGCCATTATAACTTACTGATGAGTATGCAATCAGCTTAAGGCCACTGGTGGCATCGTGTGCAGCTGCTGTCATATTCTTCAGGATCTGTGCCACCAAAACACCTGAATAGAAGACAAAGGCATTATAGGCTCAAGTTACTAAGAGGAATCACTTACCTAATCACTTAACACAATGATTTATATCAAATAATTATATAAAACATAGAATATTGTAATTATTTTATTTTTAAATTTCAGTTCGCACATACATATCTTTTTGGAGTGGAATTGTTTAACTTTCATATAATATGGGTATTGTCTCATAAATAGATAAAGCTGAAGTTTAATCTGCTTATGTTTTGTCTTCCCTGGTCTCTCCTTTCCCCCTTCATCAAAAGGCTGCTAAAACCTTAAAATGAAAACCTTTCCATTCTTTTACATAACTGGGTAATTCCTAGGAAGGCTGCATTTGCAGAGCACCCTAGAGCTGCTGAGCCTTCATATCTGCAAGAACTAGAAACCAATAAATGAAAAGTGTGGCCCAGGGACAATTAGACTTGGGAGGACAAAGCTAGATGATGCTGGAAGTCCTCCAGCCAGAAAATAAGGCGGACTCTACCCGACTGTATACTGAGCTGCTTTCATTTCTGTCTTTTACATCTGTCTGGAGTTCAGCTTTAAACTGCTGCCAAAAAGGGCTCTAAATTCACCTTCAGGGCTTTGTGACTTACCTCCCTGCAGACGAGCTTTCTTCTCCTGTTCAATGATCCCAAACAAGAACCTGAAGCTGAAATCCTTCAATTCGACCAGTTGTGCCACAACCTCTGGTGTTGCCCAGGAGGGAAGACTCAGGTTATGCTTTGTCTAGGACAGAGGAAGCAAAAAGTCACATATGTATATCACTATACTCTATCAATAATAATACACATGGATATCGTAAGTTACATATTTTTCCACAAGGGGAAACTATTGGAGATTCAGAATGCCATGGAAGGTCTTCTTTCTGCTATGGGGCTGCATGGCCTCAGACTGGTCAGAGTGCACATGCTGACCAGTGTCTGCCTACAAAAGAGCCTATAATGGGCACTTGAGCATCATAACTGAACCACAGAGCAATGGAAGTATGTGGCCTGATCTGATAAATCACATTTTCTTTTATATCATGCGGATGGCCGGGTGTGTGTGTCGCTTACCTGGGGAAGAGATGGCACCAGGATGCACTATGGGAAGACAAGTCGGCAGAGGTAGTGTGATGCTTTGTGCAATGTTCTGCTGGGAAACCTTGTGTCCTGCCATTCATGTTGATGTTACTTTGACAAGTACCACCGACCTAAACATTGGTGCTGACCAAGTACCCCCCTTCATGGAAACAGTATTCCCTGATGGCACTGGCCTCTTTCAGCAGGATAATGCATCCCGTCATACTGCAAGAATAGTTTAAGGAAAACAGCAAGTCAGAGGTGTTGACTTGTTCTCCAAATTCTCCAGATCTCATTCCAATCGAGGATCTGTGGGATGTGCCCATAGAGGCCACACCTCGCAACCTACAGGACGTAAAGATCTGCTACTGACGGCTTGGTGCCAGATACCACATCATACCTTCAGAGGTCTAGTGGAGTTCATTCGACAGGTCAGGGCTGTTTTGGCAGCAAAAGGGGAATGTACTCAATAATGTTATGACTGATCTGTATATATTCATATACAAATGTCTATTAATTAACATTACTGTGGAGAAGCATTTTTAGCATACTGACCTCGCAAAAGAGGATGTCTGAGATTGACCACACAGATTCCAAAGAGCAGTCAGACAGTCCGGTCTCATTTGCTACCATTTGTAGGAAGTTCTATTTAAAAAATATAGAATATATGAGCAGTGAAAATACAATGGATTATCTGGCTTAGGGAATTCTGACACTCTACAATCTTACCAAGTTGTCTCTCGTCTTGTTAACATACTCTGGAGAGTGTCGCGTCTCCTCTTGCAGTTTAGTATATTTTGGACATGGAAGTATTGGAAACTTCAGGAGCTAGTTAAAAAAAAAAGTCCAACTAATTGAGTGGCCGCCTCCTATACACCTTGCCCCATATTGTCAGTCACATGTTCATCATTACTTACTCTATCTTCACTCTCTGGAACTGTGTGCACCGGGATTGGCTGCCAGGTGATGTTTGGCAGGAATACCTCGGAGCCCTCAGGTGGGTACAGACCTGCCAGGTTGGACTCAGCGCTCATTAGTGTTCGATCCACATCTGTACTCCTCACATAGATCTGATTAAAAAGGAGGGCCGTAAGGGAAATTGGTAGAACCACAACATTTAGCACTACGTAGAAAGATTGCATCTTTTTATTACCCTGGCAGTGGGGCCTCCCTGCACTGCAAGGGTTAAATGCATGTTAACGGTCAGTAAACCCCAAAAAACTATAACCTACCTAATAATTTTTAGACTGGCTCTGTGCCCCTTTTTTTGCTAATGGAAACTTCCCTTATCATTAAATGACTTATTGATCCTTCCAGGCAATCGTTCTGGTTCTGCCACCACTATGCACATGCAAGTCTTGTTGATTCTCGGCTTCCTGAGTAATCCTCCTATGTCAGCACAGTCTGAGTCAGGTGCAGGACTAAGCAGCAGTGGGTCACATGTCTTGTTGATGTCCCTTCAGCTGTTTCAGGCCCTCCTCCCCGGGCCATGCAAAGCAGAGTTGATCTCGTTGTTCCTGCAACTTCCTCTGTTAAAGCAAAACTATACTCACCTGCCCTCCTGCAATGCGATGTCTGCAAGCTTCCTCAATGACCACTGATATCTTTGCCTGGTCTTTTACCAAGCCATCTTGAGTGGGTTACCCCGAGATGACATAAACTCCCTTGCATGCGTGGGAATTATTTATCTTGGAAGATGCCAAGTTCGAACACTGAGCTACATGTGTGCATAACATTGTACTCTGCAAACAGGCAGGTAAGGATCCTTTTATTGCAGAAAAAAACATAGTATGTCTCTTCTACGATATAAAAACCTGCCTGCTTGCTGGCTTTAATTGCAGGTGTCAAGTACCACTCATATCAATACATGTGTCCCTGTCGAGCCCCTACAATCCTAGGCTCAAGCTTAGGGCCTCAAGTCCTGCACTTTCTTCTACTTAGCCATGACCACCAACCTGCTTTTAAGCACAAGAGTCCCTACTGCCCACTGAAAGTGTGTAGAATAATAAAGAACAGGATTTAGAGCTGGAATGGGAAGTCGTGGACCCATGCACAACCTAGTTCCTGTCATGCATGAGGATCAGGACCCAACACAATCCTGCATATGTTCTGATCCTTCACATTTCTCTACAACAGATTAAAAATGACAGCAAGTTAGAACATTTCCCTGTTCAATACTACAAGCCTCGGATTGCAGATTATTGAAATTCTGGATATCAGAAACAGGTGCTGCTGAAAATCATGAACCTAGCTTATTTATTGAAGCCACATACGAGTATGTACAGGGAAAACTCCGATAGCCCCCTTGTGGATTCACACTTGTGAGCAGAAAAAACTTGATATCTCCCTGAGACATAAGTGGTGGGGTCAGGAGCTTTCCATTAAAGATCTTGGTGAACCCCAACCATGCAGTTTCTTCTCCTGCTGCATTTTCATGATGTAAAATAAAGAAAGAAATCCAAAAGGGGCATTAGACCCCCTTAGTAAAAATTGTCCTTGTTAGTCACTATGCAAAGTGAAACTGATCATGTTGACTGATACAGATAAACAGAGAAAGCCCCCTTTGTACTCTTGTGACGTATTTTGGCCAAACACAGGAACCATTATTCTATTTCCTGTGCAGAGAGAGGCTTAGAAAGGTTTTCACATTTTATAATAAAGTTCTATTAAGTGGTCATTTTACACACAAAACTGTTCTTAGGGGTGATTTCATACCTCACGTCGGTCATATGATTCATTGAGGAATCCTTTGTATCGCTCTCGCAGCGCCTGTCCCAAATCCCAGTGCTGCTTCATCCCAATCTGAAAGCAGAGCGGAAATACAGAGCACATCAAAGATTGTACATCATACAGTACCAATAAGATACTTGAGTTCTTTTAAAGACAAGTAAAGTGCTTTAACACCTTGTAAGAAGGCCAACTATAGGTGGGCAGGCTCCCACTTGGAACACAAAGTATATTTTTTTGCACTTTGGATGGAGTAGAAGAGGACAACGTTTTTTTCTTAGCCATCTGTGCCTAATTCATGAGATTCCCCTTCACTTCCTGTCCTGTAGACTCAACAGGAAGTGAGAGAATATCTTTCCAAATTGAGGGAATACGGAAAATTGTATACTTACCCATCGGTAATTTTCCTTTCCTGACGCCAATACATGGCAGCATACAATGGGCGGAGCCATACCCATTGTATGCTGCCATGGATTGGCGTCAGGAATACGGAAAATTGTATACTTACCTATTGGTAATTTTCCTTTCCTGACGCCAATACATGGCAGCATACAATGGGCGGAGCCATACCCATTGTATGCTGCCATGGATTGGCGTCAGGAATACGGAAAATTGTATACTTACCTATTGGTAATTTTCCTTTCCTGACGCCAATACATGGCAGCATACAATGGGCGGAGCCATACCCATTGTATGCTGCCATGGATTGGCGTCAGGAATACGGAAAATTGTATACTTACCTATTGGTAATTTTCCTTTCCTGACGCCAATACATGGCAGCATACAATGAGTATGGCTCCGCCCATTGTATGCTGCCATGGATTGTCGTCAGGAAATTCCCTTTTAGTCAGTTGCCCCAGTAACAATAACCCCATTGGAAGAATTTCCCGTATTCTTGTTCTGGTGGCAACTCAAAATTTTGAATTCACTCCCTGCCTGCAAGAGTTATTTGACGCTTTTGGGTGGGTCCAATACCAGTTATCTTCACCACATGCTCCAGTTCTTCCCAATGGCTTGTACATGTCCTGTGACTATCAGCTAGCGGGAGAAATTCTGGCGTGTATTGGGGAAGCACGTATTCCACAGACCTAAAGGTGTATAATATATGCAGTAGCCAGGGAGCAGCAAAGCGGCATCATTTCAACACGCAGGTCACCAGAAATGTAAGTATGTTTCCTCTTCTCTTACAGGTTTGGTATTTTGTACAAGCTTCCCTTTGGTGACAGAGTCACTTTAACCCCTTCATGACTGAGCTTGTTTTTAGTTTTCTGTTCGTAAATGACTGACACACTTTTGACATTTTTGCTGTGTGCTTCTTCTACGTCAGTAATATACTTTCTTACAAAGTGCACCCACACATATTATATATTGTTTTTTAGAGGACAGATAGGGCTACATATTTATATCACATATGTGTGTCTAACGCCTCACTTAGGACAAATAAAATATAAAAAAAGAGGAAAAAACGTAAAAAAAACACTTTTTTCCCAGTTTTGATTTGTAGTATTTTTTTACAAAACCAGCACAGCTAAAACAAAATGCAATCAATACATTCATTAAATTTGTCCCTTTTTTTTTTTTACACTTTTCACTATTTTTTATTTAAACTTAAAAATGTTATTTTATTTATTTAATTATATCAAGCAGTCATTGTGAATTAATCTCACTATTACTGCTTGATAAATTAATACATTTTTGGTTATCATCAGGCTGTTTCAAACTTCAGAACAGCCGATAATAAGTTAGTGACACTGATCCTGCAGCAGTTCAGGATTCAGCTGTCACTAGTTTTCTGATTGTTACAACAACCATCAGAAAACGGAAACATTCTTCTTTCAGGAATGGATACATTATGTATCTATTCCTGAAAGTGAAAAAAAAAAAAAGCCAGTATAGCTTGAGAGAGATATCTCTCGATCTATACTTGCCGGCCAGCTCTGCTTTGACTCTCAGACACCCGATATTAAGGTATCGGGTGTCTGAAAAAGGTTAACCCTTTCATTAATGGATGCCTCTAAACTGAGGGATACATTAATGAATGTTAACCGCTGATTCTCAGCAGTTACCAGCCATCTAGTGCAGCAAATAACTCGTCACGTACCGTGTACGTGACAAGTCATTTGGTCCCTTTGTGGCGGGACGTACAGTGTACGTCTCCCTTCACGAAGGGGTTAAGGTTCATGTAAACAAGTCTGTGCCTTTGTGTACAGGCAGCCCACAGATGATGGCACCTCTGTGTAGGTAGATGGAGAATAGAATGACTATCTAAGAAGTGAGGGAGCTGGTACAAGTGACAGGTGGTACAGGTAACCCTGCGGTGACAGGGTCACTTTAAGGTTCATGTAAACAAGTCTGTGCCTTTGTGTACAGGCAGCCCACAGATGATGGCACCTCTGTGTAAGTAGATGGAGAATAGAATGAATATCTGTATATAAGTGAGGGAGCTGATACAAGTGACAGGTGATACAGGTAACTAGAGCTGCAGCTAACGATTAATTTCTAAAATCGATTAGTTAGCCGATTATTAAGTTCAATTATCCGGTTAATCGGGATTTTAAAAAATGGCTCCAGTGATGGACTACAATCTCAATACAAAACTAGTAGTCCATCAGGGGAGCAAGCTTGGAGCAGTGGAAGTAAAAAAAATAAATAAAAAAAAAGTGTGGTGTGCAATATAGTGAAATGTAAAATTTTAAATTATACAGCAATCAATGCAGAATGGCACCGGCTACAGAGGACTACAAATCCTAGCAATAGTACATTAAAGCTGGTGGTATTCTGTATTGCGCTGTATAATGTACTATTGCCGGGTTTGTAGTCCTCTGTACAGCGCAATGCAGAATAACACTAGCTATAGGGGACTAAAAATCCCAGCAATAGTACATTATACAGCGCAATGCAGAATACCGCCAGCTATAGAGGAATACACCAAATCCCAGCAATAGTACATTATAGCTGGGATGTATAATGTATTGCTGGGATTTGTATTCCTCTATACGGCGGGGAGGAGGTGCGGCATGTGTAGAGCCGTGAACAGGGCCAACTAATTGAAAGCCGATTAATCGATGATTTCAATCATCGATTATAATCGACTTAGACGATTAGTTGTTGCAGCCCTACAGGTAACCCTGTGGTGACAGGGTCACTTTAGTGTCCATGTAAACAAGTCTGTGCATGCGTTTACAGGCAGCCCACAGAAGATGGCACGTCTGTGTAAGTAGATGGAGAATAGAATGAATATCTAAGAAGTGAGGGAGCTGGTACAAGTGACAGGTGGTACAGGTAACCCTGTGGCGACAGGGTCACTTTAAGGGTTACGTAAATAACTCCACGCCTTTGTTGGCAAGCGACCCATAAAAGAAGGTAGGGAGCTGATATTTGGTAAAAATCTGCATCACAATGAACAGAAACACAACTATCTTACGCTACCTGTGTGAGCTGCCCAAATCCCCGAGGCCAGGCACTTTCCTGATAAGGATCCTTTGGGTAAGACCTGACTGGGGACCGGTCACCATGACGATATACCTGCAGGAGAAAAGGTAGAGTATTCATAAATACAAAGATATATAATTCCTCTGTCCATCACATACAGTCCTTCAACTACCGGTAACCATGACAACACATAGCGCACACAGGAAGGGATGGTATGTAAATCTTCCTACACCAGTCACAGAACTTAAAACAACATTGGGAAGGTGTGTGGAAATCAGGGGTGGATATAATGTAAAGTAGGGTGGCAACAGAAACAGGTCAAACTTGTTAGCAATTAAATCTAATGAGGTCAGCATTTCCCGAAAATCCTAATTTCCCCATACATGTAACTGCCTCGTTTTCCTCTTCCACACAACTATGCACAAGGTGTAAAGAGAACCAGACACCAATGGGCATTTGTAATAATATGAATCAAGTGCAGCCTTACCTATCAGGGACTGCTTGATTTATCATTATTTACTTGTATTCTCTCCCTGTTATAGCAGACGTGAAAGCCTGTCCATTCTCTTGACTAAATATATGAACATCTATTATCTGCATGATAATAGATACTCATATAACTGTCATATGACAAGGGTTCTGCCAAAAGGCTTTATTCGCAGTTTTAGGGCTCGTGCACAAGGCCACAGAAAACGCAGCATTTGTTTTTATTTTTGCGACAATCACACCAAAGAAATGCAATCACATTCTTTAATAAAACACGCTGCACCATGCATTTGGTGCAATACAGCACGCATGCTTTAGAAGGCACATTACAAATGAGTGGTACCACATCTGCCAAAAAAAACAACACATTTTCATGAGCTGCAGGAACACATGTAATTTTGCATGGGTTCCTCCAGCACACACGTGTAAACATGGACTTAGACTGTAGTTTTTTCTTGTTCAGCCCTGAGGCTGGGTTCACACCATTTTTTAACCACTGCAGGGGGGGAAGAGAGGCTCCAGGGACCGGTCTAAGAGCAAGTCGGCTCAAAGGATCAGGTGAGTATAACGTTTTTATTTTTGACCCTAGGCAAAAAAGAAGCACTTAACCCTTGCAGTGCCGGGGTAGCCCCAATGCAAGGTTTAATAAAATTGTTTCTTCTTTAAGATGGACAAATACAGCTCAAATGTTGGCCAATTCCTGCTGGATGGTCCAAAATTTGTGGCGTGGGTGGCCCCTTCTGCACCAGCCGGCTTGACAAACTTCAATTACTAAACCAAAGGAGGCAAGTGGAAATCTGTCACCCGAAAACACTGACTGCAGCCAACCAGATGCAGTTACAAACAGAAGGAAGCTCCTTCCGCTGCTACCCAATCAACTGCAGTCGGTGAATTCCCCGCCCACAGCTGCATGTAAGCAAAGAGGCGGGGTGCTGTGATGTCATTGACCTTATAAGGCCACATGGCTGTTATTTGATCCGTGCCATAACGCTGACCTGATATGATCATGTGGCCATATCAGGTCAATGGTGGCGGCAGAAGCACCCCGCCCCTTTGTCTATGTGCAGTTGCTGCGAAAGGAATTCCCTGGCCGCAGCTGATTGGGTGGGTGGCGCCAGGCCCCTTCCGTGTTTAAAAGGAGCGCTGGTTCGAAGCTTCTGATTGGCCTGTATTAAAATGAAAATAACAAATGCATTATTCATTTTTCTTTTTTTTAATTCATGGAATACCCAATGGGAATGTGGGTGAAGTCAGATTGCTAAATGTATTGCTTTACCCAATAAACTGAACTCGTTACTATGGGTGACAGCACCTTTCATGTCACGTTACTGCTTTACTGGCCCATAGGAAACAAAATAAAAACATTTGCAAAGACAAATCACAATGATGGAGTAAGCCGGCCTCCTCCACTTCCGGGTCTAACCTAGGCAGTGCAGGTACACAGGTGACGTCACAACGCCCCCCTCCGCCTCCCCTCACTTACCATGGTGACGAAACGGAGCTGACGAGCTTGTGAGGTCTGCAGAGCGACGGCCAGAACCTGACCCAGCAGCAGCACCGCTGCCCCACGCCAGGAGACCGAGCCCAGGCCGCTTCTTCCAGCCATTGCTCTCAGTATGCCCGGCCCCGGAACTCCTTGAGCAGGGCACCACCTCCTGTACGGACTGCTACAACGGTAACACACAGAGGGCACACAAAGCGCAGTCACTGAGAGTATAAATATGGCTGCCGTCCAAGGCTTCAGACCTGGGTGTACATAGATGTCTGCCGACTTGAGAAAATATTGTCAGCTGATCAGGGTATCATGTGACCAGGACTCCTCTAAAATTAATTTTATTAAAGCTGTACTCCCCCGCCTTCTCTTTAGTCTTCTAGCGACTCCTCTCTTGGACTGAAATGGTTTAGTTTGATTTCACTGAACCCCGTATGCTTTCCCACAATGTGCATTAGAAGCTGCAGCAAGTCAGCTAGAGCCCCTCATTACTTGGCTAGATGACATTCAGCCTCATCTAGCTCTTTCTTCTTCATCCTGACTCACCGTGGCCCACCCATTTCATTTATTGCATTTCAGTTCTTTCAATCATAAAGATTCAGCATCACTTTGGGGCATTACCTGGGACGGTCTGCATCTGCATGCAATTGCAGTCTGCTTAGGTACACCCCCTTCTCCAGACTGACATCCACCCATCATGGCATTTTGATATTTTCATAACCCCTCCCAAGAACCAGCCGACTGCTTTGAGAGCAGTACTGAGGCACTGACTGACCCCCAATGTATGGAATATTCTTCCCACTGACCACCAATGTAAGGGGCATACTTCTCAATGACCAGAAATGTAAGGGACATTCTTCTCACTGACCACCAATGTAAGGGGCATTCTTCCCTCTAACCACCAATGTAAGGGACATTCTTCTGACCACCAATGTAAGGGGCATTCTTCCCACTGATCACCAATGTAAGGGACAT
This sequence comes from Nanorana parkeri, assembly GCF_000935625.1. Lineage (NCBI taxonomy): Eukaryota > Metazoa > Chordata > Amphibia > Anura > Dicroglossidae > Nanorana > Nanorana parkeri. The sequence goes on along the minus strand of NW_017306830.1, from coordinate 355,324 downwards.
TCTTCCCACTGACCACCAATGTAAGGGCCTTTCTTCCCACTGACCACCAATGTAATGGGCATTCTCCCCACTGACCACCAATGTAAGGGGCATTCTTCCCACTGACCACCAATGTAAGGAACATTCTTCCCACTGACCACCAATGTAAGGGACATTCTTCCCACTGACCACCAATGTAAGGGACATTCTTCCCACTGACCACTAATGTAAGGGACATTCTTCCCACTGACCACCAACCTTTTTTGTTAAAAAAAAAAATGATAAGACTCTGACACAACACATGCTGAAAGCTGGTCTTGCAGTTTTAGTGGCCTAATGGGAATGTGGGTGAAGTCAGATTGCTAAATGTATTGCTTTACCCAATAAACTGAACTCGTTACTATGGGTGACAGCACCTTTCATGTCACGTTACTGCTTTACTGGCCCATAGGAAACAAAATAAAAACATTTGCAAAGACAAATCACAATGATGGAGTAAGCCGGCCTCCTCCACTTCCGGGTCTAACCTAGGCAGTGCAGGTACACAGGTGACGTCACAACGCCCCCCTCCGCCTCCCCTCACTTACCATGGTGACGAAACGGAGCTGACGAGCTTGTGAGGTCTGCAGAGCGACGGCCAGAACCTGACCCAGCAGCAGCACCGCTGCCCCACGCCAGGAGACCGAGCCCAGGCCGCTTCTTCCAGCCATTGCTCTCAGTATGCCCGGCCCCGGAACTCCTTGAGCAGGGCACCACCTCCTGTACGGACTGCTACAACGGTAACACACAGAGGGCACACAAAGCGCAGTCACTGAGAGTATAAATATGGCTGCCGTCCAAGGCTTCAGACCTGGGTGTACATAGATGTCTGCCGACTTGAGAAAATATTGTCAGCTGATCAGGGTATCATGTGACCAGGACTCCTCTAAAATTAATTTTATTAAAGCTGTACTCCCCCGCCTTCTCTTTAGTCTTCTAGCGACTCCTCTCTTGGACTGAAATGGTTTAGTTTGATTTCACTGAACCCCGTATGCTTTCCCACAATGTGCATTAGAAGCTGCAGCAAGTCAGCTAGAGCCCCTCATTACTTGGCTAGATGACATTCAGCCTCATCTAGCTCTTTCTTCTTCATCCTGACTCACCGTGGCCCACCCATTTCATTTATTGCATTTCAGTTCTTTCAATCATAAAGATTCAGCATCACTTTGGGGCATTACCTGGGACGGTCTGCATCTGCATGCAATTGCAGTCTGCTTAGGTACACCCCCTTCTCCAGACTGACATCCACCCATCATGGCATTTTGATATTTTCATAACCCCTCCCAAGAACCAGCCGACTGCTTTGAGAGCAGTACTGAGGCACTGACTGACCCCCAATGTATGGAATATTCTTCCCACTGACCACCAATGTAAGGGGCATACTTCTCAATGACCAGAAATGTAAGGGACATTCTTCTCACTGACCACCAATGTAAGGGGCATTCTTCCCTCTAACCACCAATGTAAGGGACATTCTTCTGACCACCAATGTAAGGGGCATTCTTCCCACTGATCACCAATGTAAGGGACATCTTCTCACTGACCACCAATGTAAGGGACATTCTTCCCACTGACCACCAATGTAAGGGGCATTCTTCCCACTGATCACCAATGTAAGGGACATTCTTCTCACTGCCCACCAATGTAAGGGGCATTCTTCCCACTGACTACCAATGTAAGGGACATTCTTCTGACCACCAATGTAAGGAGCATTCTTCCCACTGATCACCAATGTAAGGGACATTTTTCCCACTGACCACCAATGTAAGGGCCTTTCTTCCCACTGACCACCAATGTAATGGGCATTCTCCCCACTGACCACCAATGTAAGGGGCATTCTTCCCACTGACCACCAATGTAAGGAACATTCTTCCCACTGACCACCAATGTAAGGGCCTTTCTTCCCACTGACCACCAATGTAAGGGCCTTTCTTCCCACTGACCACCAATGTAAGGGGCATTCTTCCCACTGACCACCAATGTAAGGGACATTCTTCCCACTGACCACCAATGTAAGGGACATTCTTCCCACTGACCACCATGTACATAGATGTCTGCCGACTTGAGAAAATATTGTCAGCTGATCAGGGTATCATGTGACCAGGACTCCTCTAAAATTAATTTTATTAAAGCTGTACTCCCCCGCCTTCTCTTTAGTCTTCTAGCGACTCCTCTCTTGGACTGAAATGGTTTAGTTTGATTTCACTGAACCCCGTATGCTTTCCCACAATGTGCATTAGAAGCTGCAGCAAGTCAGCTAGAGCCCCTCATTACTTGGCTAGATGACATTCAGCCTCATCTAGCTCTTTCTTCTTCATCCTGACTCACCGTGGCCCACCCATTTCATTTATTGCATTTCAGTTCTTTCAATCATAAAGATTCAGCATCACTTTGGGGCATTACCTGGGACGGTCTGCATCTGCATGCAATTGCAGTCTGCTTAGGTACACCCCCTTCTCCAGACTGACATCCACCCATCATGGCATTTTGATATTTTCATAACCCCTCCCAAGAACCAGCCGACTGCTTTGAGAGCAGTACTGAGGCACTGACTGACCCCCAATGTATGGAATATTCTTCCCACTGACCACCAATGTAAGGGGCATACTTCTCAATGACCAGAAATGTAAGGGACATTCTTCTCACTGACCACCAATGTAAGGGGCATTCTTCCCTCTAACCACCAATGTAAGGGACATTCTTCTGACCACCAATGTAAGGGGCATTCTTCCCACTGATCACCAATGTAAGGGACATCTTCTCACTGACCACCAATGTAAGGGACATTCTTCCCACTGACCACCAATGTAAGGGACATTCTTCCCACTGACCACTAATGTAAGGGACATTCTTCCCACTGACCACCAACCTTTTTTGTTAAAAAAAAAAATGATAAGACTCTGACACAACACATGCTGAAAGCTGGTCTTGCAGTTTTAGTGGCCACATTGTACAAAGTACAACCTCAGAAAAGACAAAGACATTGTGCTAATAATAATAAGAAGAAGTGAGAACGGGAAGTTTTTTTTGAGTTACAACAAAAACTGACAAAACAAAAAACCCTCTGATTATACATGAGAGGGGATCTATGGTCAAAAACTACAAACTTATGTATTTCTATATTGAATTTCCATAAGTTCTATCCCTCTCCTAATAATAACCAGATCCATCTAGAAGTTTGTAAACGTACTTATTGATGATGCCCATAGGATGGACTTCCTCAAGACACAGACACAGTTTCACTCAGCCCTGTGAATATGCACTTCCTGGTGTGACCACTTTCACAGAGCCTGCCTTCAGAACTACAACCTAGTGTCTGAACAATGTAACATTATCATTGCTTGCAGAAAGCAATGCATGATGGGATATGTAGTCTTGAGAAATGGAAATTGCATCACATCAAGCAGCAGGGGAAGAGACACAAAGCACACTGGAAATCCAGGAAGATGATGGAAGTAATGGGCAGACGGAAGGCAGCACTCACTACATAAGGGATTTTGTTCAAGTAAGCTTGGATTGCATTATCAGAAACAACTCTAGTACGTATTTCTATTACAATGCTCATGTTATAACAGCAGAGGATATGCTCGGACCTTAGAACTTTAAAGTAAACCTGTAGTCAGTTTATAAAACGCAACCTGACAATGGCCTTATAAAGTAAGTAGACTAAGGTGCTTGTTCCTTTCTGCCTTAACAGCTCTTACGTAACCATTTGTTGCAGTCCCCAATATACCAGGCAGTTACTGACTTTCTAAAAGTCAGCATTTGGGTAGGGCTTGACACGCCCCCATGTGGTTGACTATTACGCCTGGCAATAGGGTGCTTAAGAGCCAGGCATTCCATTGTGGGAGGTGTGCAGCTGTATCTTTGGTACACATCAGGGACATAGTGGCTGAAGCCACAGCGATGAAGCGGTGGACGCAGACATCTGACATAGCAGAAGTGTTGCATGCTGAATATTTTTCAGCCAACATAGCTCTGCAATAAAGTGGAGATTGGAGGGATGAGCGGAAGGACAGGTAAGTGTTATTCCTTTTCTTTTACAGCATTGCTTTAAAGCTGAGGTTTAATCTCCATAACCGGTCCGATTCGGTGCCGGAATGCACTGGATCGCATCCCTGCCATCTCACTTTGTTTTGGGGCGGGAGGGGGCGTGGCGGTGCATTGAAGTCAACGGCACCACAGCCTTGCCCACCTGCCGCAGTGCGATTGCCCGCACTGGAATACGCGGCACATCAATGCCTGTGTTCCGGTTCGGTGTGGTCAGAGGAAATGCTGCATGCACTATTTTTTCTGACCACACCAACAGACAGCATGAGAATGAATAGCTCATTGAAATGAGAAAGGCACCTCCCTATAATTTTTTTTTTCAGGTTGGGATGTCGGTTGTCTGGGTATTTTTTTTTCTCAGCGAGTCGGCGGCCATCGTCCATCGTGATTGACAAGGATCTACATCACTGGACAAACAAGATTGACCTTTGGATTGCATTGATGGACATTTTTTTTTCTTTTACTAAACGACTTTGTATACAGTGTTATATGTTTATTTACTGTTTGGTGAATGAGTAGGGGTAACAACTACCCCTTACTACCCCCCTTCACGAGGGGGGTGGCATCCGGGTGCCCCCTTTATGAAAGGGGGCACCCAGATGCAGATAAGCCCCTTCCCCCCAGCCCCTCAACAACCAGGTCAGGGTTCTGGGGAAGAGGCCCTTGTCCTCATCGACATGAGGACAAGGTACTTTTCTGAGGGCCCCCCGGCAAAGCACCTGTCCCATGCCGAGTATATGAGGCTTGGTATGGTGCAAGAAGGGGGGGCCGCATGCTTGTCCCCGCCCCCTCTTTCCTTTTTTGGGGGGGCGTTGGAAGGGTCTGGTGTGAATTGGGGAGGGGACTCCACTGTTTTTTTACTTTAACTTTTAAGAAGCTGAATTAATTCTGAATAACAATCGGAACAAAATGCGGAAATTTTCGGATACGTTCTGATTCGTTATTTTTTTATTCGGAAATTTGTATGCATCCGAATGTCTGAATTTCTCAAAATTAATTCAAATTTCTACTCGGAACAAAAGGAATCGCTCATATCTAATAACAGAGAGGAGGTGTGATGATGCCGACAGGGAATTTCCAGTGGGGGTAATTTGGAGGTGGGAGAGAAAATGTCCAGAGGAGTAAAATGAGGGAGAAGAAGAGGAGGAGAGAATGGGGAGAATTGGGAGAGATAATGCAAAGAGGAGAGGAGGAGAAAATGGGTGAATGAATTGGGAATAGACAGAATGGAAGGGGAAAGACAATGAAGGAGTAAATAAAGTTAAGGTTAAATAAAGTTAAAGGAGAACTATGAGGTGAGTGCTTTTCACTCACCTCATAGTTCTAGCCGACCTGTGACAATGAGACTTTCACATGTCGGCTCAGTAGATCGGGAGGTGAGCGAACACATCCCGGGTTCGCTCACCTCTCGATCCTGTCACGGCTCTCTGCCGTGACAGGGGGAGGGTCTGGATTCCCCTCTCCGATCTGCCAGCGCTGACTGGCGGAACGGGAGGGGGCGGGTGCAGCTGGCTCTGCCTCTAGATAGGCAGAGCCAGCTGTCACTCACGCAGCTGGGCGGATCCCATCGTCTAAGTCGGGATCCGCTCCGGCTGCGGCGTCTCAGTATACCGCGAGCAGCAGCTGGCGGTATACTGAGCTTAGGGTAACGAGAGGACGCTAGTTTGTGTCCTCCCGTTACCCTAAGGAGAACTATGGGGAAAACACTGACCCAATAGTTCGCCTTTAAGGAGGAATAAAGAAGGAAGAAAAAAAAGAACTGATTACCTTCTATAATAAATCAAAACAGTAAATGTGAATATGACATTACTGGTGAAACAAAGTACACGAGGTGGATACATTTCCAAGTCTTGTAGTTACACTTAGCAGTAATGTTCTGATGTCTCCGGTATATATATATTTTTCTCTTTTTGCTCTTGATACATTGTAATAAGAAATGATCTCTCAGTCTGACCCAATTACTGAAACTCTGAGAAAAGAAGATTTTCTCTCTTATCTCAGCATGGGAGTATAAGAAACCAAATCTAGAAATCTTTACAATATAAATGCATCTTGAAGCTTCTTCTTCTGTTGCGATGGGCATGTGGCACCCCATAGGGTAACCATGGCTATGTATTAAATTAGGACTTGACGACCAAGCTTCCTGGTCTCCTGTCAAAAACAGGCTGGAGAATTCATAGCACACCATTGATCAGATGATTGGTATCTTCATTTTCCATGGCTTGTCTACTTTGGTTTTTCATAATGAAGCCCAAATTGAAATGGGATTTTCTTAGTTGCAAACTAAATGTCCTGGCTATGGTTGTGTTATCTGTAAAAAATAAGTCAAGGCAACTGGGCTTGCTGTATTTTTCTTGAAGACGTTTCACTAGACATCCGACCAGCTTTCTCAATTCAGAATGACTTGCACGAACAATTATCTGGGAATAAATATGGTGGATGTCACTCCAATCCACATAATCTGTCACAACTAGGGGTGCTGATTGCATTTGCATGATTGGGGTCTAGGAGCTCTTATTAACCTGCCCAGAGAGAAGTATTAAAAGAGCATTGTATGTGGCAGACAATAGATGTCTCACCCCCCCCATTTCTAGTCAAGCTTGGCTTCTCCATTTTTACATAAATGGCCTCTTCCCCTGGTTTCTGACTCCGGCTATTGTTTATGTTCATTCTGCACTCAGTGTTGACAGACCTGGTTCGGCTGACCACACGCTTTGGCACATGACCAGTGGCATGGCACTGACGACGTCCTGGACTTTCTCCATTGTTTTTTGCCATGGACTACTTTTATTTTTTAACCTGCACTTTAAGTTTCTGTCTGGTTTCTTAGTTCCCCGACAATACACAAGGTGTACTGTCACGTACCATGATGGAGACCAAATGGAGGAGGAGGCGTCCCTGACATCTCTTGTCCAACACCCCTGGAGGTGGTAACAGGGAATATGTGGGCACAGAGTAGCACTGGTGCCAGAACAGGAACAGTCCATATGCCAGGTGGAGTCAAGAAGGAACAGCAGGCAGAAGCACGGTCTGGGCTACATGCAAGGGTCAAGCCAGCCGGGCAGCAAATGACCAAATCAGAAACCAGGAGTAGTGCCAGGGTCACAAGACGAAGTCAGAAGCCGGAGATCAGAGGTCAGACAGCGAGGAGGAGTCAGTGGGGAGTCGGGTCAGGAGCAGGAAACAAGCAGGACTTCAGAGCACAGGGAACAAGACTAGCTGAAGATCAATCGACCATGAGGGAGTCAAACATGCCTGTTTATATATGCTTATCTGGTGACACTCCCTATGCATCGTCCCACTGGCCTGCATTCCATGCGTATTCCATGCACCTTCCCTTGCGCACGCGTGCGCACATATGTGCGTGACAGCACACATTTGCATTTGACCCGGAGCACAGGTTTATGAGCATGCATGGGAACTGTAATGTGCACAGGATTTCCCGTACACAAGGGCCATAAATGCTGATATCAGGGTCCGGTTTAGCTCCTACTTTACTGTTCTTAGTTTCCAATTTAGTGCCTACTTTACTGTTCTTAGTGCCTACTTCACTGTTCTTAAAGCTGAACTTCAAGATAAGCAAATATAGTCTTAAGAATACAAATGCCTCTTGTATTATTTCATTCTTTGTGTCGTTTGTATTTTTCCAAATCTGTACAGTAATTCATTGTAAAACTTTGCCTTTGTACAGAAACTTCCTGTACTAAAGACCGGTCACTGCTGCTCTCTCTCCTTGTGCAGGGTGATTGGTCTTGTCTCCGCCCCCTCCTGTAGTTTTCTGCAGGCAGCCTGTAGTGGGTGGAGCTCGTTAGGGCCCCTCCCACCGCTCTGCTCTCTGCATAGCCTAGCACGATGATGATGTCACTGATATTTTTACAAGGTTATAACGGGGCTTGCAAAGACATTTGGTGCACACAAAGTGGATTTATATCCTTCATGGCTATTGAGGAATATGTTTAAGGATGCATTCACAGCCGAATCGGAGCCAAAAACTCGAGTTGCCTTGAGTTTGCATAGTTCATTGACATCCATTGCATTGTGTTACGTTGCGTTTTTTTGGGGGGGTTGTTTTTTTTGTTTGATTTTTACACTTAGCTATATAAGGAATTGGTTCTGCTTTGTGTTGACATGCATTAGCAGCTCACACCAGTCTGTTGCCTTCTGCTAAAAAAATGTAGAGCCTGCTCTACTTTTTTTTTCAGTAGAGGGCAGCACAATGCAATGCAACGCACTGGTGTGTTTTGGCCTTGCGTTGGCATCCGTTGAAAAACGGATGCCAACGCATCTGGTATGAATGGGGCCTATTGGAAAGTTTTTGTGCCCGGAGTTCATTCCTTGACACCTACTTTACTTTCTTTAATGCCTTCTTTACTTTTCTTAGCACTTACTTTACTTTTTATTAGAAGCTCTGCACGAATCCTACTTTATTTTTCTTAGCACCCCTTTTAATTTGCTGTGGATCTGATTTATACATTTTTGCCTTAGCTCCTGTTTTCACACCTTATGTCTGCTTTAATGGATCCGCGCCCACTATAATATTACATTGTCTACAGAAGGAATTGTTAGGCTACAGACTGCGGTCACTCCATCTGCTGACAATTCAGACACATGCAGAATATGAGCAGCTTGTATGGATGAGGCTAAACAGATTTTTACAACCGTACAAGTCTAAATAAAGCAAAAACATTTTCTACCGCATATGCAGTACGTACAGGATGTGTGCTTGTTCTGTAACCTTTATCTGAAAAGTGAAATATGAAAACTACGGGGAAATGGGGCTATAGTAACTAAATGTTGCTACACAGAAAAATTGCATTGTTTTTTTCAATGTTCCCACCTTGGGTTTCCACAGAACAGCTCTACAGTACTAGAGAGCAAAGATACAAATCGGAAATGCAATTTGAAATAATATATTTACTGGATTACCGAAGCAGCAGCTACATTGTTATACTGTATATAGTGACTTGAGAAGCAATGTACATCAATCCCAAAGGCTCCAATCACTGTTTGTCCAAACATTTGTGGCCCTGCCAGAAATAGGCCAAAATTCTAACAATGTATGGGCAGCCTTACACCGAAAAACGAGCAGTCAACCCTTGCAGTGCAGGGGGGCGGGCCTAGCCCTACTGCAAGGATTCATTTTTTAAATAACTGGAGTTTCTTTTTAAGGATCGGGATCCACCTGGTTTCTGCCTAGGTGGACCAGGTTCAGTGATGGTCACTTTTTCTGCAATGAACGTGATAACATCAGCAGCAAGAAGATCAGCTTTGGTGGGAATCAGTCATCACAATCTGAACTATTATTACGTAAAAAAAAACAATCTGAACTAGGTGGGACCCTAAAATTATGTAATTACTTTTTTGAAAAGTTTATTTGTGGGCTCAGACACTGGGATGTTAACAAGGGGCCTACTGGTGCCTTCACCCAGGACTGGGCCGAGGTGGAGAGGCAGAAGAGATGGCTGCCTTCATTGTTTGAGCAGAACAGGCAACCTATGCTGCTAAGGTAGTTTACAGCTCATGAGGGGAGGGGGGCCATTGTTTGGCCTTTTCACCTGGGGTGCTAAAGGATATTACTGCCTTCACCCTACGTTGGTATATTTCATAGAGTGACATAGAATTCTGAAAACAAGGGACATTCTACCCTATTAATGGCCAGGGTTGCCCTTCCTTCTCTTGCATGCCTTGCCTCTCTACTATCCTCAAAATTAGATGGATGTCTTCAGTGGTGAATAGCGAGGCACGGGTTGGGGGTGATTGGCAGTCCGAAACACAACAGAACAGTTCTGGTCCTTGCACAACCCTCGAGAGCTATAAGAAATTGTCAGTTGGTTTTAACTCTTCATTAGAATATAAATGATCAGTTTTGGGTGCACTGACTCTTAAGTTGAGTGCAGGTGCGGGAACCAGGAGGTACATGCACTATTGTCCTAATGCTTGTTCAGTATACAGCTAAAGTCTACAAGTCTATTGTTTGGTTCATGAGAGCAGGTTGGATCAATAAACTTCAAGCTCTTTCCATTCAAAACCTCTGTTCATCTCTTTTTGACGTCATTGCGCATGTGCGACCATCTAATTGACGCCTGTAGTCGGCCATTGTGGTGATCGACGCCGGCAGAGTGGGTCCCTTCCTCTATTCTGCAGCTGTAGAGTTCTCAGTCCATGATCGAGTACCCAACTTTTCAGAGGGGGGTGACACCGAAATGACTGTCAGTCGTTTTGGTGTCACCCCCTCTGATGTTGTCACCCGGTGTGGACCTGCACGCCCCTTGTGACGCCACTGACAAAAATTTATTGTAAAATCGACTTTTGTGAGTCAGAGCAGTGCTGACATGGCCACACACTGCTTAGATTTCGGCCACGTTAGCAGGACTTAGCCAAGATTCTCACAGGGTATGGTCAGCACAAGTCCTCTAGCACCAACAACATAGTCAAGCAACCTCAGTAAGGTCCCCTCCTCTCTCCTGACACTGTCGGGCTCTCGGTCCATGACCGAGTGCCCAACTTTTTAGAGGGGGTGACACCAAAATGACTGGCAGTCATTTTGGTGTCACCCCTCCAATGGTGTCACCCGAGTGCGGGCCGCACCCCCCTTGTGACGCCACTGCTTAATATCACTTTACCGTGCATCTTTTACCTATATTTTTAGTATGACATCATCTTCTAAATACAACACCATAGTCTACGCGTTTCCCGGTTATACACTAAAGATCTGCTGGCCATAATATTGGTATGCAAAAGGACCACAAATGTTCAAGAGATGGTGCCTGGCCATACCATGGTGGTGCTCCAGACCAATAGGTGTGGCTGAAGAGTAAAAAAGAGAGCCATCGTCTCAAAGAGTCAAAAAAAGACCTTCATTGACATCACAAATGGTGACAAGAGGCTATTCACAGCCAACGCGTTTCACGGATCAGGAATCCCCCTTCATCAGGGCTTAAACAATGGACACCGGGACACTGAGGGACTCTAAACTTACGCCCCCTGCAGACAATCCTTTTTCTCAAGCAGGAGTGGAAATCCTGGGTGTGAATAGATCTTTACCAGCAGTTCAGCATTTGTACAAGTCAACAGGTGTAATTGGCAGGTTCCCATGATGGCCAACCCTGTGCCGATACTTTCTCTTTGCTTCCTGGTTAGACTTTACCTTCTGGATCCCGGAGTTGAAAGCCCTTTTTACTGTGTCAGAGGTTACGTATGGCTACGACATGACAGTGTTTGTGTCTGGTGATTGGCTACTTAGACTCTGAGCTTTGCATTGTGGGAGGAAAAGAAGAAAGTCACATGCCCCCTTCCCCATACCCATATGTATTGAGTATGTTCAATGGCTTGGACAGGGGGCATTACAACAAAGATGTGTATCAGTGGAAGGGAGAAAGGGCTTTTAGGGGACCTGTCACTCTTCCCTACATGCTAAGATCATATCCGCGTCTATATTTTGCTCTTCTTGATGCTAGACATACGGTGCAGTTAATACCATGTCCTTTCAAATCCAATTTCCTGTGTAATAGAATCATCCTGTAATAAAACTACGTCAGACATAGTGGTAGGGATGAAAGATAGCCCATTATTAAGGAGTGACATCTCTGCTGGAACATACGCAACACTCGAGATATTAAATACAGCATCGGAGTCATCCCACCAGGACCCGCAAGGCCTCAGCACCATCATGGGCTGGCCGTCTTCCAGCTGTTAACTGAGTTTGAAAGCTGTTGGTGGTTTTTCTTAATGTGCAAATAATCCTGTTATTTGGAATGAAGATATCCAAAGATAGGAACATGGCATGGGGCTACCTGTCTATCCTTAATCCAGAACATTATTACTCTATATTGGCTAGGCACACATACTCCATCTGGATGAGTTGTACTATTCACTGTTGCGTGTTGCAGTCCTTACCATCAGTTGCTAAAGATGATCAGACGTGTTTAATCCAATCATGTTTTGTATTATAGATTGTTCTCACCACTTCACAGCTGAATGCCAGGGAAGGAGCTATATGCACAGTTGAAATACATATATGTGAAGTGTTCAACCTGCCAAAGGATTCGTAATTCTGTGCAGCCAGTATTGCAGCCTAGACTGTGCTGCTGGCAGCACAGCTAGGTTCTGGATCTTTTAGTGCAGCAGTAGCAAAGCTTGGTCATTAACTCACCCCAAGCCTGCTGATTGAGCAGCAGAGGAGCAGCAGGATCCTGCAGAGCTGCTCTTGCGATGTATGGTCTTCTAAAATGTAACGTTATCAAAAAAGAAGCTTTTTATAGCAGAAGAGAAATATTATGGGGTTTATATGTATGCCGGATGGATGCCGTTCACACAGCCCTGACAAGTATAGGAATTTAATATATTCATCAGTGCCATATAGGAGTGCTAGTGCCATGCAAACATAAAGGACAGAAATACAAATCCCTAATGCCGGGTATACACAGTTATTATTTTCACGTTCAATCTGCGGGCTGAACATAGAAAATATAACAGATTCCTCCATCAATACTTATGTGCGTGATGGACGGATCCCCTGCTTTCCTGCATTGTATTCTGACAGCGGCTGTCAGAATACCTGAACGGAGCGTGCAAATAATTGGCTACATCTTCGTTCAGCCGAGAATTTCACAACCTGCTCCTTTGATCAGCTGATCGAGGGATGCCAGCCGGAAAGGTGCTGACAGGGGCACCCACTGTGCGAATTACAGCCAGTTCATCAAGAACCGGCCAAAACTTGTTTACAAAGGAACCAGCCAAAATGTGTTTACAAAGGAACCAGTCAAAATGTGTTTACAAAGGAACCAGCCAAAATGTGTTTACAAAGGAACCAGCCAAAATGTGTTTACAAAGGAACCAGCCACAATTTGTTTACAAAGGAACCAGCCAAAATTTGTTTACAAAGGAACCAGCCAAAATTTGCACTGTGTTAGGCCTACTTTAGTCCCCATTCACACGTAGACTTTTGTTTAGTAAGCTAGACATTCCAAACTCCATTGTCTTTTCAGATGCCCTTTCACACCTCAGCGCTGCGATGCCTGAAGCAAAATGACAGTCGCTCCAAAAAGTACAGGAGCAAATTTCAGCATTTTTGCTCCCTGTGGAATTAAGTGGGTTGCACCAGTAACCGTGCTTTTTGCGCATTGTCAGCTGTGTTTTCAGCTCAAAACAGAGGTATTTATATGTCACAAATATTTTTTCTTATTGGACAATACAAAAACACCTAACACTAAGGGTTTGTTCACACCAAATGCAGACCAGATCTGCATGAGTTTCTGCACATGCAGTGCAGTGGGTTTTGCCGCGTTTTTGATGAGTTCTCGGCCATTTTTTTAGCCTAAAATTGACTTATAGGGCGTTCCAGGGTATTGCATGCGTTCCAGAGCAGGTGAAATAGGGCTTGCTGCTGTTTTTTTACCTGCTCTGGAACGGAACGCTGCGGTGTGAACTAGAGCCCAAAATACCATTGGAATACATTGGACGCAGTTTTGATCAGGTCTGTAACTGCTCTGCTCTGCTCCTGGAACACGCTTGCTGTGAACTAGCCCTAAGGCCTGGTTCACACCTGGGCGTTTTACAGCGCTGATCGACGCCCTGTAAAACGCCCAGCAGGTGAAATCCCATTATTTCCTATGGGCATGGTTCCCACCTGGGCGTATTTCAGCGCGTAGGAACGCGAGTACAGGAGCTTCTTTGGGGCGTATTTCCGCGTGTATCCATTAGGATACAGCCAGATAGCCCTCGCAAACGCGCGTTTCGTGGACCGCAAATCGCGGTAAAAACACTCGGCCCGTCATACGCGCATATTTTGACTGCCCAGGTGGGAACCCAGCCTAAGAGTCACATGACAAAAAAAATTACTTGGAAAACACCTCCAAACACTGTCGCCCCGGTCTGAATCCAGGCTTATGTATTTCATCTGTGTATATAGCTGTTTGCAGTAATGTAACTTTAAAAAATAACTCTGGGCACATTAAAAAAACATACCCTTGCAGTGGGGCTACCCTCGAACTGCAAGGTGCTCATTTTGGTCTAGGGGCCGGAATAAAGCAGGATTACTGACATGATCCCAGCTTACTCCAGTCTGCTAGACCGTTCCCCGCAGCCTCCTCTCTCCCGGGCTCCGGTGGGCTAAGGATCACTAATGCCATTAAGTCTCATGCAGGTCCATTGACTTGCATTAGAAGTGATGACACAGAGGGACATTCCACTACCGAAGCAGAGATAGGTGAGAGCTGACTGGCGCAGGACCGAGGATTAGGTAAGCTTTGAGTTCCCTAGACAAAATGAGCACTTAACCCTTGCCGTGCAGAGGTACCCCCATTGCAAAAGTAACTTTTTTTATTTGCCTGGAGTTCCTCTTTAACAAATTCTACTTTAGTAGTAATGAACCCGGTCCTGGTATCAGCTCCGCTTTCTTGGTCTGTTCAGGAACAATGACCTAAAGAGCATACTTCGATAATCCTATTTATTAATGTGATGCAACCTGCACCTCTGATTTGACTGACATTATTCTGGCCTGCAGATATAAATTTCACACATCTCTTCATTGGGGCGTAGAACATACCTTTGGTGCATATTTGCACTTGTGTATGGAATGTAACTGTTATACAATAAAATGTGAGATGGAACAACAGGTTTAGTGACTTCATTTCTGACTTTTGACCCTCACACCTTCCATAGTTGCTCCTGAGATGTGAGGAAGCTTGCTCGGTGATTGGGGGAATTTATTACCTTGGAGATAATTATATGAATACCAAATGACCTCAATCAGCTACAACAACAATACTTCCTGAGACCTGACAATCTCCTTTTTACAGGGATCCCAACCTGAAATAAGTCATTTCAGAGAGGTGTTGTTTTTTAAATGTATTATTCTGACAGAGGCCGCTGTCAAACCAGAATAAAAAGAAAAAAAAAAAACAGAGCAGGGGAATCGCCGGGGGAAGTAGAACCACTAGGTATCCCAGAAAGATAAAATGTTTCTCTTGCTGGTGTCAGGGAGCCGCTATCTTTTAGCGGGTGACTCTAGGAACATCCGGGAGAGTTGGGATGTCTGAGATTGCATCCAGGGACAATCATCTATCAGAACTGCAGGCAGGGCGGGATTTCCCACAAGGCCAACCAAGGCCCGGCCTCGGGGCAGCAGGGAATAGGAGGGCAGCAGGGGTGTGGAATTCCTATTGCCCGATGCCTGTGACATGCAGTTCGGGGTGCTGGGCGGGTAGTTGTTTTCTATATTTAGCCCGGCTTTGGGCAAGCAGAGCTAAATGTACAGGGGGAAAGCTGCCGCTTGTTTTGTACAAGTGATTACTTGTATGCACCCTGCAGGTCTGCCGTTCTCTAT
>NW_017306830.1:331557-339029 GCF_000935625.1 Nanorana parkeri | reverse complement strand
GGGGGGTTTGGCAGATAGGGGGGCGCATTGAGGAACCTGGCCTTGGGGCAGCAGAGAGAGTAAATCCGGCCCTGACCGCAGGTAATTATTCCATGTAGGATTATGTCTGAACAGCCGCTGACAGATGTGCCCACTGTCCCCCTGACATTCACTTGAACGGGCTCAACAGCTGCATCTGTTCGGATCCATCTGGGATTCCTGCTCCAAGAATCCGTAGGTTCTTTTGCCGCAGGAATCCCCAGCCGCAGTGTGTGAATGTAACCTTAGTCCCCGTTCACACCTGTGCAGTTTGAAACATTTTGGCCATCGCACGACATAAGGAATCCCATTATTTTCTATGGGGATCCGTCCACACCTATGCAGTGCGCTTCAGTGTGACCTGGAAAATGGTGCGGCGCTTCTTTTCGTGCATTTTTAACCCCATAGGCTTTAATGGGAGTGCATGAAAAACACATGTAACATGCAGGTTCATGTGTTTTAGCCCCCACCCTTCAGTAACATACTTTATTTCAGCTTCATTGACCGAAACATAAACACATAACACCTGAATAGGCACGAAGAACACATTCAAATGCATGAAAAACGCGGAAATAAAAATGCAAGTTTGCTCATGGACCGAGAGCCCGACAGTGTCAGGAGAGAGGAGGGGACCCGGCGGCATACCTCATACCGCCAGGTGAATGTCCTCTCCTCCCTCGTCCATCACCAAGATGGCCGCTGGCAGGCGTCAATTAGACGGCCGCGTATGCGCGATGACACTATCGTGCACGCAACAGGACTCAGAACGCCCGTGCCAGTGTGTTCGGCGCTTGTCTGCCGCCACCTTGGAGGCAAAGCGTGTGACGTCACATGACGGCGACATCACGCGCTGAACGAGCGGTGGCCATATCCGCGCCGCCATTTTGGAGTAGTAGATCTTGGTATACACCAAGATGGTGGCACTTGCACATCTGGTCGCCACCATGTTGGTGTATAGCAAGATCTACTCCAAAATGGCCACCACTCGTTCTGCGGTGTGAGTGTGCGGTTTCTGATTCAGAGGCTCCAAATCCAAAACAACATAAAAAAACATTGAGAAGTTCTTTGAAATCCTTGCAATATCAGGAAGTTGCTTTTCTATAGAAATAACAACTGAAACCTATAGGTCTCTGCTTCTGGGAGCCATGCCTGGCGACACTTCACCGCACGGCAATCATGCACAATTCCGCGCAGATTGCCGCACGGTCAGGAGTCGCCTAGGTGTGCACCGATCGCGCTGTGAGTGCCATTATTTTCTAATAGCACCCCAGTCGTGCCGGGCGGATCGCACGGTTTCCCGCTAGAACAGGACCGCGCAATCCCGGAGGTCTGCACCGGGCCTCAGTTATGGAGCTGGAGGAAGGTACAGTATCAATGGATTAGAAGTGCAGTGACGTCCACGGGTACTCCATTGAGAACTGTGAGTCCCTTTGCCACAGTGGCTGATGGGACTTTAATTCACAGATCCAGTGTATAGATCCCTGCTATCCAATTTCCTGCCATTTTTAGGGCCATGGATAACTCTTAGGACCCATTCACACGTGTGCATTGCCATTACCTGCGTTGCCACAATGCAGGCCAAAGCACCTGCTCCATGGCAGTGTCATTCATTGTGAATGCATCCCCAATGCGCTGTACACTGTAGTGCACCACAACACACAGAGTGTGCATTATGGTGCGCTACAATTTAAAAAACAAGGTCAGACACTTTAACTTTGCCTGTCGGGGTACATTGGCAGCCCATTCATGATTAACGAGCTGCCTTAATGCAAAGCATGTCAATGCATGTATAAGCGCACGTTAACATACGTGTTGAACATACGTGTTGAAGTGCCACAACAGACCGCTTTAGGTTAATTGGGTTCTGTGTATGACAGTTCTGTAAGAGCCTTTGGAAGAATAATGAAATTGGGATAGGCGACCTTGGCACGCCAGCTGTTGTGGTACTACAAATCCCACGAGGCATTGCAAGACTCTGGCAACCACAGACATGACTCCTAGAGACATGTGCATGATGGAACTTGTGGTTTTCGCCCACAGCTGGAGTGCAGCGATGTCCCACCCCATTTATACTCGTAGATACACAATACACAGGGTGGAACGCAATCTTATCACATTATTACTCTTCAGCTACTGTTTATTGACTCTGCACTAGATTTACAGGCACATAACTCAGTTCTTATCACCAGGAGCCACCATAACACCGCTCCCCCTCTGACACACACACTACTGGATTTATTATTACACACACATTACTGGATTTATTATTACACACACACAGCAGGAGCTGTAGCTGGAAGCCAATCTGTGTGCGTCATGGCGTCAAAGGGGGCGCGTACGCTGTGGCGTTTGGTAGGCCTGAAAAAGGGGGCGTGGTTTGCTGCTGGAACGTCACTGAGCCTGGAGCGCGTTCACGTGAGGCGGAGGGTAGCCGAGTGCGCGCTCGTCTGTGCTGCCAAGCCCTGGACTGACTGCGGCACCGAGTGAGGGAGAAGAGAGGACGGCGGCACGGGGCCCCTGGTGCGTCACTCTGCCGGCAGGTAGGCGCCCGTTGTCATCAGCTGTGGCCTGCCACTGCGTGTGTGTATGGGGAGCCGAGTTGCTCCTCCCCCCTGTCACTGCTCTCCCCCCCCTAATAGGGCTGTCAGTTGTCCTGGCACTGTGTGTGACCGCTGCCATGGCATTGCCATGTCAGTGCACCTGAGCGTCCATCAGCACCGAGGATGACCCATGTTTATTGTAGTTGCTGCTCAGTTTTGTCATTCATCTACCATTATTCAATATTGTCACCATCTATATCTCAATCTGTCCCCCATAATGCACCTGTGCAGGGCAGCCATTGTGTCCCCTGGGGGCCGATTCACATCCATGCATTACCTCAATGCGTGATACCTGTACTGGGGAACTGCGGTGCCTTTCATTTTAAATAGCTCCCCAATGCACTGCAACATAACATGATGCGTTGCGGCAAAACATTACATGACACGGGCACATTTTAATTTTTGGGGGGGATATTTTGGTGCATCGGAAGCCCATTGATGTCAAAGGACCGCTTCTAACGCAGCGCGTGTTGATATGTCCCATGACGCATAGGCATTAATGCATGGCGCAAATGTCCATGGGCCTTTAGTGTTCCTAATGGTGCCGTTGTGCTTCTTTCTCTCTCTCTCTACCTCAGCTTCTCCACCTCAGCTTCTCCTGAGCCCTGATACCACCATTCTGAATCACCTGGACATGGAGCGGGCGCACATCAGCCGCAGAATTATAATCGGCGTCCAATGTCTGAGCCATCCATAGCTCCTGTAGTCACTCATTACTTCCCATAATTTACACCTGGGGTGTGCAAGTCCTCCAGCTTTGCTTTACCTGCAAATCCCATCATGCATCTGCCTCTGGGTGTCATGCCTGTAACTGTCAGTCTTGCAATGCCTAATGGGACTTGTAGTTCCACAACAGCTAGAGGGCCTGAGTCACCCACCCCTGGTTTAAACCATTCAGCCATCACTTCTTTACGTGTCATAGGTGGCACTGGGGTCATCGTTGAAAAAACCCATCAGTGGCAGCAGTCATAAATGTTCAGTAGGGGGGAGGTGCGGAACTGAGTTCGGCCAAGCCAAACTGTCAGCGACACACTCGGCTCTCGACCTAATTAGTTGCAGTTGGGCTCCTTTATGTGTACTTGCGGGGCTGGAAATGCCCCGACTGCAACTGATTGAGCCGGGGGAGGGGACCTCAGTCACAGTTTGGAGGGGGCATGGGTGAACTCAGCTTTGGTATATCCCTAGGCCCATATAGATGCCCCTGTGCCTCTCTCTCCCATCTCCCTCCCTGTGCTGGGATAGGTTTCCTCCAGTTCCACCCCCCCCTCCCTCCAAACACAGGCTGGTAGGTTAATTGGCTCTGATCTAAATCAGCTAATTCCGAATGACACCCCAACTCTCCTGTAGCGCACCTCACTGTACAGTAATCTACTATCATCTTTGTGGTGCCAAAATGGTGCATGTTTGTTTTGGACAATTTAGTGCGTTGTCAGCCCATTCGAACATTATAAAGAGATTAATACAAATAAATACAATTTATTTATTAATATTTGTAAATAATAATTTAATCCCAAATATTTAGATTCTGGCTGCAGTCCAGCTGTGACAAACCCTCTCGATGAATGCACACGGCTGTAAGTGCCCCTCCACCCCTAGCCCTTATAGTTCTGTGCCCCTCCACCCCTAGCCCTTAAAGTTCTGTGTGACTGACGCATGTTACCGTGCAACGTACCTAACTGTGTGTTATAATGCGGCCGGTGTGTTGTCATTCATTTGGCCTCTGCCAGAAAGAACCTCCGTATAGATATTGGTAAACGAATTGCAGCGGCGTGCATGAGCCCTAAGTCCCTGTCCACACCCAGGCGGTCTGTAAATGTGTGTCAAGTGTTTGCTTTGCCAGAACAAGGTGCATTGTGCTTGGGGTGCCATTACTTGTTAACAGCGCCCCAAATGCAGCCGGGAAAGCATATGTTTTTCCCCACAGCTCCTTTTCCACGTTTGTCCCATGTGCGGCACCCATTGACAACAATGGGCTATGCGAGGCAAAATCGGGAGACAACGTGCGCCAACGCAACATGTGTTCCCGGGAACCCCTTCGCTGTGAACGAGACTGAAGCAGGCCGAGCTTCCCTTCTGCAGATAATACCTTACGCTCTCCATCAGGTTCTGTAATTCTGTTTTATAAATAGCTGCCGCGCGCCATTGTTGGTTCATTATTCACCTTACTGACACCTCTCTTATCTTTCCATCCCTGACTTGTGTCAACAATGCCACTAAAGCCACGCTTTCATTCACACCTTCTTCCTTCATTATCTTCTTCTGTTTTACTCCGGTCACCAGACTCTCTTGTTGTACAGGATTGTAGGTGCAGAGGACGGCTTGAGCAAAAACTCGGGGGGTGGGAGTGGGGCTGCATTTGTAGGACCCCCTCATGGAAATGGGAGCCACCGGCTCGGGCTGGTAGAGAGGCTTTCGGACTTCGCTCACTGGTCACCGGACGATTGTTCTGGGCCTGTGACTTAAATGTTAAAAATGCATTCAAGTACCTTAACTATTAACCAAAATGTATCTTATTTGTGTATCACTCGTCTGTAGATCCTCCAATCATCTCTGAATTGGTGCTGACGCTGTCCTTCCTTCTGGAGGGGGGCTACTTTTGTTCCCCATGGCCCCCGTGTGTGTTGTAAAGTAGTCACCGCTCCAAACTTGCTCCAGTGATGGACTACAATCTCTGCAGGGAGACGATCGGGAAGTGAGCGGATCGGCTGCATGTTACTGCTCACTTCCCGATCTATAGAGCCGAGGTGTGACGGTTTCATTGTCACACGTTGGCTCCATCTATGAGGATCAGTGTAAAGGAAGACATTACATTGACAAGATGGTGAGGAGGATCTTGCCTTGTGAAGGATTTCCTTTAATAATTGGCCTCCGGAGCACAGAAGTCCTTCCTTCAATTTTTATTTATTTCGATTTCTCTTCTACATTCGAAACCATTTCTCTCCCAATGAATTCTCTGGTCTCCGAGGATCCCTCTGCAATCTGTCACAGTACCCCCTCCCCCAAAGGAAATCTTCTTTTACAGTTACCATCCCCCTCCACATCCCTCCCCTTTAAAATCTCCAAATCTGTCACAAGTCACCGTCCCTTTTAAATGGCCTTCTGCTGTCCTAGAGGTGACCACAGACATTAGATGCTGATTGCTGCGCCGTTCAAGTGGTAATTGACCTTTATGTGACCATGTCTGCACATGTAGGCAATCGTCCTCGGGGTCCCCTTTGGTTGTACGGGCTCATTACTGGCCCCCCAATGATGAATCTGGAAATAGGAATATCTGCTTTGTAAAAGCCGTGGCGTCCGGCCTTCCTACCACCCACCTATACTACTGATAGCTCCGTCCTCTGACAGTGTCCAGATGTCTTCCAATAACTGGCTTTTCATTTTCTAGACCAGGGGTGGGCAGCTCCGGCGCTCCAGCTGTTGTGGAACTACAACTCCCATGAGGCATTGCAAGGCTGACGGCTACAGGCATCACTCCCAGAGGCATTGGTTCAGCACAGCTGGGGGGGCCAGAGTTGCCCACCCCTGATCTAGGCGTTATCTGTCCCCAATATCTTTGTTTCCTTCTCTTTCAGCTTACCTCCCGCGTGATATTTATAGAACTAGGACATAGTAATCATAAAATATATTGCAACATTTCCGCCGCCTTTCTGTGCACTCCTCCCCCACATTTATATTGCCAATCTATACTGGCTTTAGCTAGATATCCGTTAGGTGTATTATATCCTACCGTACGTGTCAGCGATTACCGGTGGAGTCAGCATTTGGCATCAGATAACCGTTTTATGTTATTCTAGAATTCTCTCGGATCAGGTTCCTATGCTTTTTGCGGCATTGGGCCTTTTCTATCAAGGAATCGTATTCAGGGTCGGATTTCCCACGAAGCCACCACCGACCTCGGGCAGGCAGGGAGTAGAGGGGCAGTAGAGGCGTGGAATTCCTATCGCCCGACGCCCGGGACATGCAGTTTCCGGGCCCCGGGCGGGTAGTTTTTTTTTCTTTTGTATTTAGTACTGCTTTGGGCTAGCAGCAGGGCAAAATGTAGAGCGGGGAAGCTGCAGCTCATTTTGTACAAGTGATCTCAGCGATGCCGAGATCACTTGTATTTAGCCTGCCCGTCCATCTGCCCCCACTTCCGTCTGCCTCCCTCCCCGCCTTAATTTTTGGGGTCCCCTGCTTTTCTGGGGGACCTGGCACCATGGCAAGGTAGTTCAGGATAGAGAGCGGGGTGTAGAGCGGAGAACGTCCGTTCAAAAAAGAGAACCTGTCACCTCCAAATGCTATCACACATAGGCTTGTTAGCTCCTGTGTGCTAAGTGTAAGTTAAGTGAAAATATAAATAAATAAAAATTAATAAAAGCGAAAGATAATAAGAAATAATATTTCAAAAAAAGTGATAAAGTTAAAAAAAATTATAATATAAAAAAAGGAAAAGATAAATAAAAATTTTTTTGTAAATGAAGAAAAATACAAAAAATGAAAACCAACCCTGCCGCCCCCGGGGGGTTGGCGGGTAGGGGGGCGCATCGAGGAACCTGGCCTTGGGGCAGCAGAGAGAGTAAATCCGGCCCTGATCGTATGTGTTGCTTTCAGCAACCAAATTCTTTCTGTCGGTCTTAGGAGACGCCGTGGATCGCTTTTCAGCAGGCGGTAGAACAGCGGCTGCCCGGCGTTCAGGAGGCGATACTGCCACCCCCCTGAATGCCATTTTTTTCATCTCAGTGAGGATTTTTTTAATTGCAATAGAGCGCTGCAACCTTGTGCCCACGCGTTTGATGCACAGCCCCGTTGATTGTAATGGTTGCGTTCGCCAAGCAGCACAGCTTGCTAAATGGGACAAACTGTTTAAAATGTGCC
>NW_017306830.1:320529-331394 GCF_000935625.1 Nanorana parkeri | reverse complement strand
TAAAAACGTGCAGCTACCTCCCCTTGCCGACCGTCTGTACGAGGCCTTAGTTTCATGATTCTGCTGTGTGCAGAATGTGTAAAACCCAATCGCGCTATTCCTTTAAATCGGCTAAATACATTCTGGGAGCATCAACACTAAAGGAGTCAAATTTTCTGTTCAGCATCAAAGCAGAACGAGAGAAAATCTCGTTGAACAATGCGGTCGGAGGAATCTCCACTGCCGGCTATTGTATTCAGCAGCCGCTGCTCCCTGAATACCCAAACAGTGTCTAAATCTGATAATCTCAGATGGTTTTTATAGTGACTTTTGTCAAGCTGAGTGGTTTCAAGCTGAGCAGGACCGCCAACGGCTTAGTTTGGTCAATTCAGCAGTAAATAGTACAGGGTTGGTATTCGAGGTCTAGTAGACTCCTGGTCTCACCTTAAAGTGACATTAAACCCTCAGATTGTTTTAACATAAACCAATACTGTAATGTGCGCCTTACTGTAATCCATGGTAGTTTCCCTTCTCTTTGCTGCTCTTCCTTTTAAATCCGTATCTGTTCTCATGCTGGGCAGAACTTCTGTTTTGCAGCAAGACTGCCTTGTCTCTGAAATGGATACATGGTGTCTGTGTGTACGTTGCAACCTGAGCCAGCACTACAGGAAGAGGCACTCAGCTGCAAAGGGAAGTTCTCCCCAAGCATGAGAAGACATGAGGATTTAAAAGGAAGAGCAGCAAAGAGAAGGGAAACAACCATGGATTACAGTAAGGCACAAATTACAGTATTGTTTTATGTTAAAAAATCTGAGGGTTTAATGTTGTGTTGAACTCCCAACTATTTTTTTCAATAATGAATCCAGTTTAAACAAATATACATTGCCCAGCAAAGTTTTTGCCCGAGCACTTAGTCATGTTTCCAACCAGCTCCAACTCTTGGCTCGGCCCTGAACTTCCTGTCCAGTACAAGATCACAAGGGAGAGAGAAGTCTCCAGCAGCTGTCCATCTACTAGTAGAGAAGGGAGGAAGGAGGAGTGGAGAGCAGGGGAATGGCCTTGCCTTGCTGTGTTTGTGCGTTTGTGGAGACGCACGCTGCTTACTGGCACACACAAGGGTGACCCCAAAGGACCCTGCAAGGGAGAAGAGCGACCCTAACACACAGGATGTCGGGGCCAGTGCTCTAGTTTTAGTGCACTCAAATTTTTAAACATCAAGGAGCAGCATGTATTGTAAGTGATTTCATCAGCATTTCAAATAGCTTTAATAAGATTTCACCCTGCACTATGCTATCACATTGGGGGCTTATTAGCCTCCTTGTTAAAGACATCAAATTAAGTTGAAAAAGATTTAAGTACAATAAAATAAAGCGAGACTTGCATGAAATTCAAGCTCTGTACGGTCGGCTTTATTCAGCCTTTCGCTTCCGATTGTCTTTTATGGTCTCAGGTGTTAAACAGAATATTAAATGCTTGACATGAAGAGCTGGCCATAAGCTGCTAGGATTTTGTACAAACATTCAGGCCCGGGTTTACACCTGTGTGATCCGAGATCGCGCGCAGATCCGTGTGAATGCAAACCACACTTGCGGTGCCATTAATTTCCAATGGCATCCCAATCCACGCGATTGCTGAAAATGGTGCATGAGCCTTTTTGCCGTTGTTCCAAAGAGGTTCCCACCGTACTCATTACTGGTATGTCCCTTTTTAAAGTGGGTTCTGCAGTGAAGGTGGATGGCGCCACGTCAAATCCAAATAGTAAAGTATATCACCGATACCCCAATGTAAAATGTTCAACGGGTGGTCATTTTATTGATGTACTCGCATCTCGTCATAAAGCAACGTTTGGCGGCCGCTCAGGGTCCCTTCATCAGGCATGACCAGATGAAGGAACCCTGAGTGGCCCCCGAAATGTTGCTTTATGACGAGATGCGTGTACATCAATAAAACGACCACTCGTTGAAGATTTTACTTTGGTGTGTCGGGGATCTACTGTACATGTTGCCGTTGTTGCTGCGCGGATATGACACTGTTGAAATCAATGGGGCTGTTCGGCAACCGTGGCGCACAACCACCCCTAGCTCCGGGACGCAAAGATGTGAACCGGGCCTCATACTAAAAATCTGGTCAGTGCATTCGATAACGCCGTCAGAGACTTGACAAATGTTGTTCAAAATTTGGTTTGATTCTAATATAAATGAATGGAGTTTGTCGAATGAAAAGCACATTCACTGTTAGAATTTGTTCGTTCGAGAAGAAATTTCCATCCTGCTCCTTTTTTGATTTTTTTTTTTTTTTAATCACTTTGGTCGAAATCGATGACCCCTTTTTTTTTTTTTTTTAATCACTATGGTCGAAATCAATGACCCCATTACAAAAAAAATCAAACATTCTAAAAACAATTTTTTTCAGCAAATTTCTACTGGCCGTGGTGGGTAGGCGGAGCTGGGAACCGGGTCATAAGCCCATTTATTATATGTCAGGGGATCTGGGGGGGGAGATCTCTGCACCCAGCACTGAAATATCAGCACCTGGTGGACTGGCTGTGCATACGCAAAGCAGAAACGCATTTTCCTTTTGCAGAGTACTGAACAGACCCCCTTCCGCCCACCTAATCAGTCACAGCTCCCTACCACCCACGGGAGCAGTGTGTCACAGCAAACACCGCGATGACTTCCACACAGCGCTGATGAATAAACATAGCAGTTGTGTCTGTTTGTAAATGGAGGGGTGTGTGAGAGGAGGAGGAGGCAGATGGCTTTCTGTTTTTATACCGGGAGGATTGTCATCTCTTGAGTGAGATTTGCCATCGGCCAGCTTGGTTTGACAGGAATTAGGAGTTGGCTGTGTTCACCAGCATAGCGGAGAGGGCTATTTGCGCAGTCAGGTAGGAGGATCTGTGTATACACAAGGTATGAGCTGTGTGTTTTTTTTTTTCTCTGATTGCTCAGATTACTATAATGAGGAAGCTGTTGGATCAGAGTCAGGAGTACGGTGAGGATTATTGGAAAGGAAGCAAGCGATGTACAGCACTAAGCTACGGATATAGTATGAAGGAAGTGGAAACCAAGCACACCACAATGCCAATGCACGCGTTTC
This sequence comes from Nanorana parkeri, assembly GCF_000935625.1. Lineage (NCBI taxonomy): Eukaryota > Metazoa > Chordata > Amphibia > Anura > Dicroglossidae > Nanorana > Nanorana parkeri. The sequence goes on along the minus strand of NW_017306830.1, from coordinate 328,316 downwards.
AATGCCAGTCCAAGGTACAGATGTGCACCATTGGAGTGTTGTGGTGCAGCTTGCGGGGAAAAAAAAAAGGTGGTCGGTGCGTTGGCAGTCCATGCAAAATGAATAGGTTGCCTTCGTGCAACACATGGTCACATGAGTGCGGTTCCACGCTGAACATATGGAAAGGGGTCCAACAACTCCCTGATCTCGGTTAAGTTGGTCATACACAGGGTTGAATTTTTAGAATTCAGGTAGAATTCAGGCGTTAAACCTAAAAAAACTATTAACAAAAATGTATTAAAAGTGTATCATTCAGGCCAAGTGCATACTTGGGCGATGCCAGGACATGCGTCCCGGGACTGCTCGTTTGTGTGCGGTTGCACACAGCGTTTGATTATCAATAGGGCTACATCTGTGCGGCAATTGCTGAAAAATGTATCTTTTTTGGTGACACGCGGCGTCCGTTTTTTTTGGTTTTCAGCCGCGATCATCTGCGATTGCATAGCGGGAAACAGTGCAATCTGCCTGGCGCGACTGAGGTGCCATCAGAAACGAATGGCACCTCAGCATCTGTCAATGCTAAGCCTGATGATGGGACCCTGCACGGTCCCGAAAGCGCTTGACCCGGTTCTGAATAAATTAACATTTGGTGATCCTCAAAAGCAAGGGTAGCCAAACTCCAGCCCTCCAGCTGTGGTGGAACTACAAATCCCATGAGGCATTGCAAGATTCTCACAGCCGCAGACATGACTCCCGGAGAGAGATTCATCATGGGATTTGTAGAGGGGCGGAGTTTGGCTACCCCTGCTCAAAAGGGTTTTTGGTGCGCAGGTGACGTTCCTTGTACGGTCAGCACTGTCATATGGCTACGCCGACCAATCAGTGCGCCCATTGCAACCATTATGTCACCTATACAGCCTCTGGGTCTGTGTTGTAAAATCTCCAGGTTCCCCGACAATTATACCGGCTGGATTGGGCGGCAGATTACGGTCATCATTAGTAGCAGAGGGACCAGGGAAGCAGGAGGAGGTCGTTGTGATTCAGTTCACCGTTTTCATCTTTTGTTGAAAAGGTGAACGATCCCTTTAACTAACATTGCCACCTTGCAGACCGCTGCGTTGGGAGGCCGGCCAAACTGCAGCCTTGAAGCCGCTCCAACTTTGGATACCTTCTGCGTCCAAAGCTTGGATGCACACAGGGCCTTCGGAAACTTCAAGAGAACAACATTTTTAATTGCTGAGATTCTGCTTTAAAAATACTGGCAGCAACATGATTGGCTTTTACGGCCAACATCACCATTTAACTTCGGTTGGTATAAATCAACGCAGTGATCTGAGGAAGCCTGGCAGCCTTAGCAGGAAGCAATCAGAGTGTCAGATAATAGATGTTACAGCAGAGAACCTAATAACAGCGTGTGCAGGGAGGGACGCGGGGAGGGCCTGCCTTGCTAGAGGACAGAATTGTTGGCTGTGCTGAAGGTGAGAAGCGAGGATGATGAGTCGGTACGTTCTGAGAGATGAGTGTATGTTCACTGTGAGACGCAGGCAGTGATGATTGTATTCCGGGAGGGATGAACCCTACAGTGCAGCGTTGGAGGCGGAAGAGAAGCAGGGTGAGATGTTCCAGAAGAGCAGCAGGGACGGATGATTAATAGGTTGTGAGAGAGAGGCTGGGAGAGAATTGATCGAAGGATGAATTATATGTGCTGTGTTATCATCTAGAATTCAGCCCTGCTTTTGCAGGAAACAAGGTACGGTGGTTACGGCAAGCAGGATTCACAAGCAGCGGTTGTCCTGAGTATGGAAGGGACCGGGGAGTGATGGATACCGGTGGGGCGTAGCATGGGGATAACTGGGGTGCAGAGGTAGCTGCGGAGGGAGGACTGCAGGCACATACTATAGGTAGAGGTGACTCTGCTGAGGTGGTGGAGGTTTTCCAAAGCTGGTGTGAGCAGAGGTGACCTCTTTCTAACAGGGATTTAGAAGGCTTCTGTGAAAAAGCCGGAAATGTTGCTGTGCATTGATTTTATTTGTTTCCAAATGATCAGCAAAAGGCTGGAGAGTCGGAGATTCCATCTATACATGCAGCATCGTCTTAGGGAGGTCTATTATATATACAGAACTCCTGAACACTCTCTATAATGCTTGGAAAGCATCATGTGATAATGTGTTCATGTCATTTGTACAAGACGGGTTTGTTGTCCTTTGTTTTACCCTTTTATATCTTTTTTTTTTCCATTCTTCATGTATAGTAAAGCGTTGTTGGGTATGATGACAGTATAGTGAGAGGAATAGAAATGGCAGGCAGTGTACTTGAAAAGAGGGATTAATTGCCTGAGGCTTAGAGCTGACTGTCAGGGAAACAGCTAACTGCGCAGTTGAGATATAGTAAAAAAAATAAGTGTGTGTGTAAATATATATATATATATTAGGGGATGCACCGATACTTTTCGAGTACCAATGCTGATACTTGGCATTTTCATGAGAACTACCAGTGTTGCAGCTGGCACCGGGCTCTGGCGCTCCACCATTGTCCTGAAATCATTAGTCTGTATTGTTTTACACAAACTGTCACATGACAATAAACAAAAATGTATTGTCACTTGTATCTGTGAGGACTTGGGCAAGTACCAGTACTCGTACTCGCAAAAATGGTATCTGTGCATCACTTTATTTATATTTATAAAAACAAAATCATACAATATAACAGATGTACAAATCCCAGGAGCTCCGTGTGCTCCTTACAAATGACAGCTGCCTCCTAATTTTTGAATTTTTCTCTAGTCGAGTCTTGGAGCTGGAAAAGTATCTGTACTTGGTATCGGTGCATCCCTAATATATATATATAATGTATGCGTGAACTGTCTTACTTGACAAGAGGTTTGTAATTCTGTTCAACCAGCTATATGCTCTAGATCAGCCTTTCTCATCCAGGGTTCCATGGCACTCTAGGGTACCTTCTGGCTTCCTCAGGGTTGCCTTGAAATTTTCACACAGCTTCATGCCTCTGATGTGAACGGGGGCTTCTGATTTGAAGTGAATCTTCTACTGTAAGTGGGGGGACTCAAATGTGAAAGGAGGGGGGCTCCTTGTATAAGGGGCACTCTCAAGTAAAAGGTGGAACTCTCATTGTGTTCTTGTGTGGGGTGCCCCTTTAAAATTCATACCAGACCGCTATCTGCGATAATGGTCTGGTATGGATTTTGGAGGGAGCCCACGCCATTTTAGGGTTTTTACATTGGGGGTGCCTCAAGTAGGGCTGCAACTAATGATTATTTTCATATGGATCAGTTGGCTGATTTTAAAAAACAAATAAATAGCATCCTTAAGGTCTCGTTCACACCTAGGCGTATTGCATATGCGCGTCTGTCGCACGTTTTTTACCGCGATTCGGTCTCGTGGGAGCGAGACCATTGAATACAATGGGATTTATATTTTTGAGCGTTTTGTAGAGCGTTCGTCGAGCGTAGAACGCGCTACAAAACGTTCAGGTGTGAACGAGGGCTCAGGGCTTGTTCACCCCAAATGCAGACCAGATCTGCATGAGTTTCTGCACACACAGTTCAGTGGGCTGCGTCGCGTTTTTGATGCGTTGTGGGCCATTTTTGGTAAAAAAAAATAAAAAATCAGTTTTTTAGAATGGGCTTTTTAGTGCGTTCCAGGGCAATTGGATGCGCTTGCATGCGTTCCAGAGCAGGTAAAATAGGGCTGGCTGCAGTTTTTTATACCTGCTCTGGAACGGAACGCTGCGGTGTGAACTAGAGCCCAAAATACCATTGGAATACATTGGACGCAGTTTTGATCCGGTCTGTATCTGCTCTGCTCCTGGAACGCGCTTGGTGTGAACAAGGCCTCATTTAAAATAAATACACAAATGGAGTGTTACAAACACAAAGTTTGCTTTGGAATAAAACTGCATGCACAATTTTTTGCAAGCGATCACACTGTGGGTGGGAGGCGTGTTTGAGGTGCCATTGAAATGAATGGCACTGCAACGCACGTCCTGCAGCAGAATTTGTCAGGCCGAAACCAAAAATGACTTTTTTTCCCACCTTTTTTTATATATATATATTTTTTAATGATTGTATTGTAAGCACATGGCGCTTAAACAGCTTCAGCCCGGGAGTGATTAGTTGGTTGCAGCCCTAGCCTCAAGGTTTTGTTTACTTTTAAAGGCTGCCGTGGCTTAAAAAAGGATGAGGAAACGCGCTAGACTCCTCTGTCAGACAGCACGGCCAGATTGGCCCCACAGCAGTTAAAGCCAAATTGACGTCTCGCACAATTTCCTTGTTTTGTAGTCCTGTACCCCGGCGTGTTATGATTTGCCTATATCTCTCACCTTGAAAAGAGGGCCACCGTGCTCTTAAAATGTTGGTGCAACTTTTTTTTGCTGACGTGGGGGTTTTACTTCAGAATTGACCTCTTAGGGCCTGTTCACATGATATCAGGTCCTGATCTGCAGACGCGTTGCTACTGTTGCAGTGCGTTTTTGATGCGTTCAAATGTAAAAAATGTTTTTTAATTTTTTTGTATGTTAGCTGCAGTGCAGTGCGTTTTTGATGCGTTTTGCGTTTCCGGTCCGTTTCCTGACCGGGCAAAATGTGACATGCAGTATTTTTTCTGTCGTAACCCGAACGGACTGCGCATGTGAGAACTGTAGCCCATAAAACACATAGGGATACATTGGGATGCATTTTTAGTGCAGGAGCGTACGGATCAGGTCAGGACAGAAAACGGACGTCGTGTGAACAGGCCCTCAGTGTGCTGGTTATGGCTTCATTATTGGATTTGGCATGGCACCACCATTAAGCCACGCACCCACCCATCACAAGGATTACTTACGGCAGGGCTGGGCAAACCCCAAGAGCCAGGTAGCCAATCCTTCCTGAAATTTACAGCTGGCATACAACTTTTGAGGTTTTCTCTCGTTTTCAATGGAGCTGGCTTCTACAAGAATCCTGCTGGCTCCTGGTTGGGACAGACTAGCGCCTGAATTCAAAATGAGTCCACACCTGACTTTTATGGATGTCTGTGCAGTTTGGTTTGATGCGTTATGTTGTGATTTGTGACTGATTTTTGCTAGGAAATGCCTTTTTAAAATACAATTTTCTCTCGGTGGAAATGGTTCTTCCTATTCTCGCACTCCAGTGCTCTATGCTGGCGTAGCTGAGTAACCGCCACACCCCACATTACAAGTGTTCTCTATGGACTTGTATTGCAAAGAGGAGGGGGCCTAAGCAGGCCTTTTATATTCACTGGGTCTAACTCTGGTGTCTGTTGGTTTGCACGGTCATATGTTGTCAGCTGTTGTGACAGGAAAGTGTAGGGATCACTATCAAAGTGGTGGTTATTAGTGCCGAGTCTGTGACTTCCTATCTATTTTTGTGAATTCAATTTGGCTTTGTGGTAAGGCAACCTGATCACTTACCTCCCACCAACCTGGATTTTAGAGGAGGGAAGCCATCCTCCTTCTATGGCCTGTGAGGGTTTTCAGTTACTCTAAGGCCCCGTTCACATGTAGCGAATTATCGCGCGATTTCCGCTGCGCGATATCGTGAGAAGTCGCCGGCCAATGCTATTCAATGGAGCTGTCTTAACTCCATGTCGCTCGTCGCTGTCGCAAGTCGCTTCTACCGGACCCTTTTTTCGGCGGATTTTGCTTTTTTTCTATGGAGCCCGACAGAGAAGGTCGCGCTACAGTCGCTGGATCGTCGCCCCGAAAGTCGCGCTATCCCGGCCGCTGCAAAAGGTATGTCGCTACGTGTGAATGGGGTCTAAGATGGTTACAAAATGAACAGCCAATGCTGGGGTTTCTCTCTAGAATGCCCAGAATGCTTTTCAAAGTCAGTGACAGTGTGCTGTATGAAAGATTCCTTTGAGCAATAAAGATTTAATACATATAAAAGATAAAAAACTTCAGTTTATAAGCTTGTACACTCAAAATTAAATTGGCCGAAAATCATTATTTAAACTGTTTCTTTACCAAAATCCTATTACAGTTTTAGAGACATAAAACTGTGTATAAACTAGGGATCCGCCGATACCAGTATCGGTATAGGGATGCACCAATACAAAAACACAAAAAATCCCCAGCTTCACCTGCCAGCCAGCCTGCAACCAAACAAATAGCCCTGTCAACAGTATGCGTTAAAATCAGAGGTTTTAGTTGCACAAACCTTTGGCCAAAAGTATGTAGAAGCCACACCGCCGCGCCAAGGCACCTCTGCAAAGTGTCGTCCTAACTCTAGAGTTGACAGGGCAATTTGTTTGGTTGCAGGCTAGCTGGCAGGTGAAGCTGGGGATTTTTTTTGTTTTTGTATTGTTGTAAGCCTTCCCAATGTGCTCCCTGCCAAAAAGGCTGGTTATAGATTCATGCAGGTACCATTTTTTTCTAGTATGCACCGATACTGGTATCGGCGCATCCCTATACCGATACTGGTATCGGCGCATCCCTATACCGATACTGGTATCGATGCATCCCTATACCGATACTGGTATCGGTATAGGGATTGGTGCAGATACTGAGTATTTGTTAGAGTACTTGTACTCACCCCAAATGCTCCTACACTGATACTGGAGCTTCTGGTCAGAGGAAGATCTCCCTCTGACCGGCAGTGCCGAGGGAGCATGGAACCGGCTTCCTTCCCAATCAGGAAGCTGGGTGGTGGATTATGACCTGCCTAGTGATTGACAGGTAGGTCGGTTTACCTTGTTGCTTGGCAGCCTGGCTTCCTCACCAGTCAGGAAACCGGATGGCACCTCATGACCTGCTGCCCGACTTTCTGATTGGGTAGGAAGCCAGGCTGGCTCGACAAGTGAAGCCGGGGTTCTTTCAGTGCATGGAACCGGCTTCCTTTCCAATCAGGAAGCTGGGTGGTGGATTATGACCTCCTAGCGGCTTCCTGATTGACTGGTAGGTCGGTTTACCTTGTTGCTCGGCAGCCTGGCTTCCTCACCAGTCAGGAAGCCGGATGGCACCTCATGACCTGCTGCCCGACTTTCTGATTGGTTAGGAAGCCAGGCTGGCTCGGCAAGTGAAGCCGGGGTTCTTTCAATAGAACACCAGCTACCCAGGCAATCGGGAAGCCGGGTGACGGGTCATGATCCGCCGCCCGGCTTCCTGATTATCAGCTCATTTGAAGAGATGTCACCAGCACACCAAAAATCTTTTCAGGATAACCATGTGTTCATTTAATAAGAACCATGGGGCCACGCAGGGTCCCCTAATCAGACTTATCATTTAATGTTAAGCCTGATGAAGGGACCCTGCATGACCCCAAAAGCGCTTGTTTTTACTTGTCATGGTTCTTATTAAATGAACACATGGTTATCCTGAAAGGATTTTCGGTGTGCTGGTGACATATCTCTTCAAATGATCCATGCAACTAGCGGTGCCATCCAGTCACTGCAAGCACCCTCCCCTGTCGTTGGGGAATCTGGTAAGGAGTGCAACAAGTCTCTCTCTATTGCCTGATAATCGGGGCACAAGGCACAGTTATCGGTACTCATTACCGGCGAGTACCGAAAAAAATATCAGTACTCGATACTGAAAAATCGGTTTTGGTGCATCCCTAGGATAAACACTTACTTTTTTGGGGCCCACATTGCTCATAGCTCCTGAGATGCAGAAATGACACAAAATCCAGCATACAAAAACAGTTGAAAGCCTGCATCCCTCGCTTCCTTACAGATGGAAATCTTCTTTACTTTGCCACTAGATGGTGCTGTGCAGAGGTATATTATATTATTTTTTATACATAGATATATCTATCTATATAGATATAGATATATATTATATATTCTCTCTCT
>NW_017306830.1:302838-320419 GCF_000935625.1 Nanorana parkeri | reverse complement strand
CACTATATATTCTGAACAATAATATAACCTGGTCATGCAAATATTTAATGCAATTTTGGCCTAATCTGCCTGCAAATGCACAGTATGAAAGCTGAATTCTAGTCGGATACAAAAAAAAATGAATACAGTTAAGTACTATATGTATTATATAAATTTTTAAATGTTTGCATCTTGTCATAATATTTGAATTTTTCTTGTATTAACATCTTGTCTCCTGTACAGCAGCACTCAGACTTGGGGAGGGAGGGGCAGTACTCTGAGCCAGTCAAGTGTGCTTCAAGCGGACCTTTCCCCCCTTTCACTAAAAAGCACCTCAACACGCAGCTCTGCATGCGGATATGATATCCTCTTACATTTATTACTTAAACATATTTTTATTTTACTTGCAATCTCCCTTTACTTCCTGGATTTCTGGCACATGTGACTAGGACATGTGACCATGCACATCATCTCAGGGGAGGAACATGCCTTTCCCTGAGATCTCGTGAGATTACAGATTAGATTTCCCAGCAATGCTCTGCGGATGTCACCTTTCCTGGATGCAACGCTTGGGATGATTACATTACTAGTGTCCAAGAGGGCCAGGAAGTAGAAAAATAGTAGAAAAATAGTAATTGTAAGTAAAAACAAAATATGTTTAACTTCAGCTTTAAGTATTAAATAAAATGTATTTCTGCAAAATCTGATATATTTTGTGGTCTCTGTCTTTTTCCTACTTTAAGGTTCCTGCTGGAGTCTCTTTGGTCAGCGATGGTCCAGTGAGCCAAGCGGTCTGTGAGATGATACAGTAGGAAGGTGTGACCATGGGGCTGAAGAAGAAGCAGCCATGTCCCAGGTTGCTGGATTACCTGGTGATCGTAGGCGCAAGGTAAGCCATGCTTCCTCTATACAGAATAGTTCTCCGCTCTGTGGACATGTCGCATGCAATACCAGGACAGTTATATAACCAAAGCACACAGACATTCTCGTGGAACAATTCACTGCCAAGCCAAAGTACCTTGATTGCTGGTAATTACTGATTATACAGTATAATAATAGAGGATATTTCAGAGAGAATCAATATTCCATTATTTGCAGCATTTTTACCTCCAAGACTTAATAACTATTTGTACATTATTGATTCCTTTTGTTAATTCCTTCCTAAATTATTTCAATTGTGCCCGGATTTCTGTCTCACTAGTACATTGCTCGATGAATTTAAGTTAAAGGATCTGTCATGAGAGAATTACAACCCCATTAGGTTTTCAGTTTAAAGTGACACTATACTCAGGAGTAAAATCTTAAAAATGCATTCAAGTACCTTAACTATTAACCAAAATGTATCTTATTTGTGTATCACTCGGCTGTAGATCCTCCAATCATCTCTGAAGTGGTGCTGACACTGTCCTTCCTTCTGGAGGGGGGCTTCTTTTGTTCCCCATGTGTGTGTAAAGTAGTCACCGCTCCAAGCTCGCTCCTGTGATGGACTACAATCTTCATATAAACGAGTAAACTAAACCTGAGATTCTAGTCCATCCCAGGAATGAGCTTGGAGCGGTGACTACTTTCCTTGCTCTCTTATATTTGTTTTATTTTTTAAATCTGGTGCTTTTTATTAATCAATTTTTAAACAATGCAAGTAAACCAAACTTCTCCCCTTTCCCCTCTGTCCTCCCTCCTCTTATCCCAAACCTTAGTTTCAATACTAGCAATAAAAAATAGTTTTGATAAGGATTCTCTGTTTTCGTCTGCTTTCTCCGACCATTACTAGGTGATTATTGTTGGTTGCTATGGGACCAAATGTAGAACAGTAAATACATTGAGCAAGAGATGGGTAGAACATGAAAGGGAAACAAATAAATGTTATACAGCAGGCCCAGCTATTGTGTTGCTCACAGAAAATGTAGGCGAGGGTCGAAGAGACTTCAATCTTCACCTGACACACAGTGTAGAATTGTCTATGAGCTACAAATGACAAGGAAGCAGAGTGTGTTGCATCAAGCCAGTTGCCCCAAGGTTTTTACAAATTTACATGGGCAGCCTCTTCTTATATAAGCTAGCCTTTCTCTGACAAGGATGTCATTAACGGCAGCTATTCAGGGTTTGTGATCGGGTTGAATAGCGGAAATTCATCATTCTGTGATTTTCCAAACCAGGAACAATAATCTGTGTATGAATCTCCCTGCTATCCATTAACCCTTATAAGCTCAATTTAGGACCTCTTGCCAAATTTGTCTGGACAACTCTTAATGATGGTAGTCATTATATCCTTCCGATATCAAAAAAGCTTTGGGTATTATTTAGGGATGCACCGATACTGGTTTTTCGGTATCGAGTACCGGTATTTTGCTTTCGAGTGGCGGGTAATGACATGCCGCCCGGCTTCCTGATTGACCAGAAGTTTGTTGGCACCTGGTCTGGCTCCATGTTGTTTGGCCGGCTCAGTTGTGATTGGTTGGGAAACCGACTTCCCAGCCAATCAGCATGGAGCCGGCTTCCCGAACAATCGGAAAGCCGGACAGCGAGTATTGGCCTGCCAATCAGGAAGCCGGCTCCATGCTGAATGACTGACTGGAAAGCTACCCAAATACTCTGTATCGGCACTGAAACTAGTACCTCCACAGGATGTGTGGAGAGGTTCCCTGGGGACCGCCCGCATCTTGTCTTGTATACATCACCAGTAGAGCCTCTATTCTCTTATATTTGTTTTATTTTTTAAATCTGGTGCTTTTTATTAATCAATTTTTAAACAATGCAAGTAAACCAAACTTCTCCCCTTTCCCCTCTGTCCTCCCTCCTCTTATCCCAAACCTTAGTTTCAATACTAGCAATAAAAAATAGTTTTGATAAGGATTCTCTGTTTTCGTCTGCTTTCTCCGACCATTACTAGGTGATTATTGTTGGTTGCTATGGGACCAAATGTAGAACAGTAAATACATTGAGCAAGAGATGGGTAGAACATGAAAGGGAAACAAATAAATGTTATACAGCAGGCCCAGCTATTGTGTTGCTCACAGAAAATGTAGGCGAGGGTCGAAGAGACTTCAATCTTCACCTGACACACAGTGTAGAATTGTCTATGAGCTACAAATGACAAGGAAGCAGAGTGTGTTGCATCAAGCCAGTTGCCCCAAGGTTTTTACAAATTTACATGGGCAGCCTCTTCTTATATAAGCTAGCCTTTCTCTGACAAGGATGTCATTAACGGCAGCTATTCAGGGTTTGTGATCGGGTTGAATAGCGGAAATTCATCATTCTGTGATTTTCCAAACCAGGAACAATAATCTGTGTATGAATCTCCCTGCTATCCATTAACCCTTATAAGCTCAATTTAGGACCTCTTGCCAAATTTGTCTGGACAACTCTTAATGATGGTAGTCATTATATCCTTCCGATATCAAAAAAGCTTTGGGTATTATTTAGGGATGCACCGATACTGGTTTTTCGGTATCGAGTACCGGTATTTTGCTTTCGAGTGGCGGGTAATGACATGCCGCCCGGCTTCCTGATTGACCAGAAGTTTGTTGGCACCTGGTCTGGCTCCATGTTGTTTGGCCGGCTCAGTTGTGATTGGTTGGGAAACCGACTTCCCAGCCAATCAGCATGGAGCCGGCTTCCCGAACAATCGGAAAGCCGGACAGCGAGTATTGGCCTGCCAATCAGGAAGCCGGCTCCATGCTGAATGACTGACTGGAAAGCTACCCAAATACTCTGTATCGGCACTGAAACTAGTACCTCCACAGGATGTGTGGAGAGGTTCCCTGGGGACCGCCCGCATCTTGTCTTGTATACATCACCAGTAGAGCCTCTATCAGACCATTGATCATCAATCAGCCATCCCAAATCATCTTTCCACCTTATTTTACAGGGTAGCTGGCTATGTATATTAAAAGTCGAATGGAGAATAGTAGCATAGATGGTGGAAACAATGCTTCCAGGTCACTAACCCAAATAGGAGGGGAACTATGAGACCTTCTCTTCTCTATTTCTAATATGTTCAACCCATTTTCCTGTCTTTCTTGCAGTTTTTTGTATTTTCTCTTTCTTATTCCCTACTCTCCGCTTTCCTTCACCCCCATCTCTCCTCTCTATTTTCTCACTTACCCCCACCTTTACTTGCTGTATTTTATATAGAAACGGTGCTTTTTTTTTTTTTTAACCAAATCTGATTTCTCACATCAGGCAACCAAGCAGTGACAGCATTGCTCAGACTCCGGAGTTGCTCCGCAGGTACCCACTTGAGGACTTTCATGATTTTCCCCTGCCTCCCGACGTAGTATTCTTCTGCCAGCCGGAAGGGTGTCTCAGCGTAAGACAGAAGCGCATGAGCTTACGAGATGACACTTCCTTTGTCTTCACGCTTACCGATAAAGACAGTGGAATTACTCGCTACGGAATATGTGTCAACTTTTACCGCTCTTTTCAGAAACGCATTCCAAAAGACAAAAGCCGCAAGCAGCCCAAGCCAGCCTCGGAGAATGGGTCCGAGGGCTCTGATGGAGGCCAACCTTTACAGGTTCCAAGCGCAGAGTCTGCATCGGATATCAATCACTCTCCTCACCAAAAACGGCTGTCCAAAGGGGTGCAGCGCTCTCGGAACAGCACTCTGACATCTCTTTGCATCATCAGTCACTATCCATTCTTCTCTACATTCCGGGAATGTCTCTATACGCTCAAGAGATTGGTGGACTGCTGCAGTGATAGGCTGGTCAGCAAGAAGGCTGGAATATCGAAGGGTCTCCAAAGGTAAGGAAGAACCAAGCATCTCAGCCCATGTTGTGGCATCACATATAATATTCTCACCAGTTAGTGTTATGAAACCGTAATCACGAACCTGTGCAAAGTATTAGTAGATTATTATGCCCATCTAGTATTCCATTTTGGCAAGGGCGGTGTCAGATCTGAGCGTCGCTTGTGTTCGTTTAATAGTACCATGTTTCCCAACTCCCATCAATAGTCCATGTTTTCCACAGAGTTGCTATCACATTTTGTTGAACTGTCAAATTATTATTATACAGGTTTTATATAGCGCCAACAGTTTGCACAGCGCTTTACAATATAAGGAAGACATTACAATTACTATACAATTCAAGACAAGATGGTAGGGAGGGCCCTGCCCCTGAGAGCTTACAATCTAAAAGGGAGGGGCAAGTGATACACGAGGAGGTAGCTGTGTGGGGATGAATTGTTAAATCAAAATCTACCAGTGTGTGGCTAGCCTGTCATGAGAGAAATACTTGGCCTGCCATTGGTGACCTTTTCATGAATATACAAAAAATGATAAAGTCACCGTCACTCCAAATAATCAAGTCAATAAGTTTATTGACCCAAGTGAAAACACCTCTAGCAATGTTTCGGGACCATGCGGCCCCTTCCTCAGGCAAACCACTCTCTGTTTGCCTGAGGAATGGGCTGCATGGTCCCGAAACTTTGCTAGAGGTGTTTTCACTTGGGTCAATAAACTTATTGACTTGATTATTTGGAGTGACGGTGACTTTATCATTTTTTTTGTACGTTTTGACGGAGGCATCCGTTGTTGCTGCTGCACCCGCCCTGCTGCATTGGGCATTTTCCGGTCAGTAGTGCGAAGGGATACATGGACTTTTCATGAATATGCCAGTTGCTTGGCAGTCACGGCGGTCTCTTGGCTTTAATACTTTATAAAACACTGACCCAAGGTGAACAGTACAGCAAGTGAAATCCGAACGTCTAATCTGCATACTTGTTCTGCTGGCCATACACAGTCTGCTCTGTGCATTGAAATCAATTAGAACATGGTGGCTTGCTGGTTAAATACATTGGGACTGATTTATAAATCTTCCAGCTAGTGTGTAGCTCGGTGAATGCCACTCTCATCACACTACCACCACTAGATGGATTAGATGAGCATAGGAAATTCCTATGATACTCATCTAGCAGTGTTAGTGCATTGCAAGTGGCATTCATCCAGCTATACACCAGCTGGAAGATCTATAAATCAGCCCTATAGTGATAGCAAGCACTTATTATCATTGGGCGTGCCATGGAGTCATTATCCCCTTTTTATATTTAAAAGGTGTGTATACTTCTTGCGATACACACTATATGACCAGAAGTTTGTTGACACCTGACCATCACACCTAAGAGTTGGACATCTCATTGTAAAACCATGGGCAATAATATGGAGTTGTTGCCTCCTTGCGGCTATAACATGTTTTGCCAGATGTTGGAGTGTGTCTGTAGGAATTTGTGCCCATTCAGCCAAAACTGTCATTGTGAATTCAAGTACTGATTTTGGACCAGAAGACCTGGCTCATAGTCAGTGTTCCAATTCATCTCAAAGGTGTTCAGTAGGGTTGAAGTTGGGGCTCTGTGCAGGCCACTTGAGTTCTTCCAAACCAAACTCATTACTTATGTCTTTATGGGCTTGGCTTTGTGCACCTTTACACTCAAACATCAAATTCTACCAATGCATCCCTCTATGCATGATGATTAATAACATAGACATGTCAGGTGTAAAATGCTGAGATTATGAAATACTTACACTTGCAGAGCATTCACTTCCTGCTTTTAAAGGGCAAAATGACTTCAGTTTGCCAACGCAATGCACACTGGGATTGTCTTGTCATCAGCAGAGCATTGCTGAGAAATCTTATCTGTAATCTCAGGAAACCTTAGGGAAAGGCATTTTCCTTCCCTGAGATAATGTGCATTGTCACATGTCTAGTCACATGTGCCAGAAATCCAGGAAGTACTAGGAGAGCTAGTAATCTGCCCTTACTAAACATGGCCACTGCCAGAAGACTGGGGAAGAAATAAGGAATGTAAAGAATACAAAGCCGGCAATTTTCTAGAAGTATGTGATTGTAGATTATCATTACTAAACATTTCTAGAGGCGTCTTGGTTGTTATTTTAGAGATATGGGTAAAGATCTGCCTTAATAATTTGGATGGGTGTCAACATACAGTACTTCTAGTCATTTACTGCATGATACAACCAGCTTATTTAGGGAGCAAGTTCACAGTGGTCTCTGGATGGCCGATATCCGCCTATCTGGTGCCATATGTAGGCAAACATTATGCCATCCAGCATCCTGATTCCAGAAATTACCACTTTTTGGTTGGCGATGGTTTATAGGTCGCTCTTAGAAAAAGCGTTGGGAAGTTACTTCAACATGTTGTGTAAATACAAGCATGTCAGGAAACCAAAACCACACAGTTTTAGCCGTAACAAGTTTTTTGGTACTATCCAAACTCCAAATAGGAACTTGCAGATAGAACAGGGGTAGCCAAACTCCGGCCCTCCAGCTGTGGTGAAACTACAAATCCCATGATGCATCTCTCTCCGGGAGTCATGTCTGTGGCTGTGAGAATCTTGCAATGCCTCATAGTTCCACCTCAGCTGGAGGGCCAGAGTTTGGCTACTCCTGAGCTAGAGGATTTGGACCACTCAGAGGAGTAGTATTTACACAACCCATTTAAAACCCCAGTCTTCAAAATATGTGCTTTGTCTACTTTAAGAACATTTTCAGTTTTGAGCCCTAGCAGTATACATTGGGTTTAATTGTTACTAAGCAATTGGAGAGCTGTCTGTTTTGGATGGTTGATGTAGGTACAGCAAACATCTGGCATTCAACTAACCAGCACTCTCATCTAACCAGAGGGAAACAATTCCCCTGTGTACTTACTGTTCCGCTGATCTGCTGCATGTACTATCCGGGAAACGATTGTGTGCCATTTGGCTTAATTTGCTTTTGATTATTTTATTCAATATTATTACTCGGATAAAAAAAAAAGGCTCCAGTGATGGATTACTAGTTTTGTATTGAGATTGTAGTCCATCACAGGAGCAAGCTTGGAGCGGTGGAAGTAAAAAAAAGTGTGGTGTGCAATATACCCTGTTTCCCCTAAAATAAGACCTACCCCGAAAATAAGACCTAGTACTATTTTGGGGAATTGCTAAAATATAAGACCTAGTTGTGACCATTCCCAGGGCCGGTGGTTGCATAAGGGGGAACTTGAAGAGCCGCGGGAGAAAATCAGCGGTGCCAATGAAGCCAGCGCTAGAGGAAGTGAGGCGGCAGCGGAGGGAGCAGAGCCGCATAAGGCGATGCTTCTTCTATAGCGCCGGCTCCTGTCACAGGCGGGGTGATACCAAATGCACTCCGCCTGTGAGGAATGGATAGTGAAAGCGCACTTCGCTCATTCTGGCCAGCAATTGGTTACCTAATTGCTCTTGGAAAGGTACGGCACCCCTGATTGCCCTGATCACCATATTCTTAACTTTGCCATTTTGGATTATTTAATTTGGATTTGCGTTAACTTTAAGACCTACCCCGAAAATAAGAGCTAGTGTGTTTTTTTGAGCCCAAAAAAATATAAGACAGTGTCCTATTTTCGGGGAAACACGGTAGTACATTATACAGCGGCGCAATGCATAATACCAGCAGCTTTAGAGGAATACAACAAATCGCAGCAATTTGTATTGTACTATTGCTGGGATTTGTAGTCCTCTGTAGCTGGCGTTATTCTGCATTGCGCTGTATAATTTATTATTGCTGGGATTTGTAGTCCTCTATAGCTGGTGGTATTCTGCAGTGCGCTGTATAATGATTATACGGTGCAATGCAGAATACCAGCAGCTATATAAGTATACAACAAATGCCAGCAATAGTACATTATACCATAATGTACTATTGCTTGGATTTGTAGTCCTCTGTAGCTGCTGGTATTCTGCATTGCGCTGTATAGAATGTATTATTGCTGGGATTTGTAGTTCCTCTATAGCTGGTGGTATTCTCCATTGCGCTGTATAATGTATTATTGCTGGGATTTGTAGTTCCTCTATAGCTGGTGGTATTCTCCATTGCGCTGTATAATGTATTATTGCTGGGATTTGTAGTTCCTCTATAGCTGGTGGTATTCTCCATTGCGCCTTATAATGATTATACAGCGCAATGCAGAATACCACTGACGAGTTATAGAGGAACTACAAATCCCAGCAATAATACATTATACAGCGCAATGGAGAATGACACCAGCTATAGAGGAACAATAAATCCCAGCAATAAGACATTATACAGGCTGCTTAATGTATTATTGCTGGGATTTGTTGTTCCTCTATAGCTGCTGGTATTCTGCAGTGTGCCGCTGTATTATACATTGGTATTCTGCATTGTATGTATGTGGGCTAAGTTTGGGGCCATCAGTGTTGTACAGACTACAGCAGCCAATCTTTGGATGTAGGTGGGTCATGACCAAGTGTTGCTGAGTGTAGGAAACAAGATGTCACCAGCACATGCGCATTTCTACGTGAGTATTGTTTGCATGTGTTTTTGCGAGTTTTGCACGTTAAAAATTTGCAAACACGAAGACGTGCGTTTTGACTGGCAGTTTAAGAACCATTGCGGTCAATGGAGGAACGCGCATGAAAATGTGCAACATGCTTCTGCCGCACGTTTTCTGGCTTTTTCATTGAGGTCTATTGGGGAAAAACGAGCTTGAAACTGCCAAAAGAAGCTCATGTACCTTTTTCTGCGTTTGGCATTTTGCTGCTCGGGTGTGAAAAAGCGCTTTTCCCACTGCTCTAAAATGCCTAGGTGTGAACCAGGCCTAATTTACAGACGGCGGCTCGCTTTTGAGGTTTTCTCTAGTTGTCAGCGGAGCTGGTTCATGGAAAAATCATGTTGGCTGCTGACTTTCTTATTATTTGTCCACTCCTGTGTTAGGGGGGAGAAAGATAATGGCAGGTCACAAGTTAAAAACAAAAGAACAGGTTTTAAAGTGAGGAATCACCTTTTATTATTATTATTATTATTAATATTATTATTATCATCTATTCCTTCTGGCTGGAGCTCCGTTTTAAAAGGCAGTGAAGCCTGGAATATATACACCACACGAAAACAAAGTCACCACCTGGATTCCGGGAATTGTTTATGATGTGGGGTTGCTTCAGTTGGTCAGGTCTAGGTTCAGCATCTTTATGCCCCCAAAAAACAAGGTCTACTGTCTACCAGAAAATACTGAATGATCAGGTTTTCCCATCAATGGATTTTTTTCTTCCCTGATGGCACATTGGACATATTCCAAAATAACAATGCCAGGATTCATTGGGCTCAGATTGTGAAAGAGTGGTTCAGAGAGCATGAGCCATCATTGTCACACATGGAATGGCCACCACAAAGTCCAGACCTTCACTCCAGTTAGAATCTTTGGGATGTGCTGGAGAAGACTTTACACAGAGGTCCGACACTCCCATCATCACTACAAGATCTTGGTGAAAAATGAATGAGACTCTGGATGGAAACAAATGTTGTGACCTAGGGCTGCACCGATATATCGCCGCCGAAACATATCATACATCAGCGCATCCCTGTTTTCTTTCCTCCCCGCTGGGCGCTGCTCTGTGTCCCAGCGGGGAGGAGAGAAACTGTGATAGCCGGCCGAGCGCTGCGGGACGAGAGCGCTGTGAGTGGCCGGCGTCTCCTCCCACACCGCTCAGCCTCCTATCACAGTCCGGCAGAGCGGTGTGTGTGCGGAGACAGGCCGCGCTGTCACCGGAGGCTGAGTTCTCCTCCCTACACCGCTTGCTCAGCCTCCTGTGACAGCGTGTCAGAGAGGAGAGCGGGTACAAACACTCAGTGATCGCTGAGTGTTTGTAGATAATTGAGGACAGAGTATGTGTACTATATCCTCAATTATGAATGAATGGTAGTGATCTACATCACCTCATGTTCATGATTGTGGTTATAGTAAACACACTCTGTCCTCATGTTATGAATGAACAGGAACACTCAGTATAGAGGATTCCTGTTCACTGATAAAAGGGGCTGCAGAAAAAGAGATTGAGGACTCTGTGTCCTCAATCTCTTTTTCTATTTTAAAAGGGAAATATCAGGAGTCTGTTTGGACGCCTAATATTTCCCCGAAGCCCCTAAAAGTAAAGTTAAAAATATTTAATAAAAAATGAATTACATCAAAATAAATAAAAAAAAATAAGTTTATAAAAAAATAAATAAAAATTAAAATATTTGAAAAATTTTGAATTAAAAAACACTTTCGCTTTCGGCCTGACAATTTTTTCTTTTTTCGGTTTTAAAATATCCATTTTGGTTCACCTCTAGTTGTGACATTGCATAAGCTTATCAAACGATGCCATGGCAAATGTGTGCCGTAATCAAACCTAAAGACGGTCCAACAAAATATTCGAGTGTGTGACTATTTTTTGGCCTGGTGGTGTACGGGTGCAGTTTTCATATATAGAGGAATATACAAGCACTCTGGTCCCCAGTCATTGCTAATAAAACATTTGTTATGTTCCATAATCCCTATGGTTCCTTCTTCTTTGGACAGCCTAGCCTATGAATGGTGCCATTGTCTCTCTGTAAGCGGCAGGTAAAGCTCATATTTATATTTCCATGACACTTGTATGATCAGGAGCTGCATACGCTTGTAAACAGATCAAACCAAAGCGCCAAAGGGCAGCAACACACAAATGAGCATTCAAAAATGACGACCGCAGAGCCTTACAAAAAACATACCTGAAAAAGCAACCTGCCTACACCTCATTGTCACAAAGCGTTGTTTGATAGGACTAAAGTATGGAGCCAGTCAATGAGTCCAGAATACTTGATTGATACAGAGGCCTGGACCTCAGCTATTATGGGCACATAGGATTGGAGAGGCAGATCTGTGACTCTTAGGCCAGGTGCATACGTGGGCGATCCCGGGACCGTGTGTTCGTGTGCGGCTGCACACAGTGGTTGCTACGTGGCCCCATTGATTGATTTCAAAGGGGTATAGCTGCACTGGAATCCCTGACAAAAGGTTCATCAGTTGGGACAGGAAGGCACAGGTAGTAGTAATCACCTGAGGTTATTAAAGTGGACCTTTTCCCCCAATGCTAAAGACCTCCGATGGGAATGTTTTTTTTTTTTTTTTTTTAAATCAATCATTTATTTGGTTACTTATATCTATTTGCTTTCCACTTCCTGGTCTATTGAGGCCTTGGGGATGTAGCCCTGGCCTCATACCTGCCCTGTGGGAAGGCTGCATCCCCAGTGCCTTCCAGGGAGATCTCATTTTGCAAGATCTCAGGGGGGATGCAAAAAAGGTATTTTTCTTTTTTAGTAGATGAGAGTAATGTCATATGACGAATGTGTAAAAAAAAAAAAGCCCTTTCCCTCCCAAGATCTCACAAGATCTGAGGGGGAGAAAGGCGCCGGTTTCCTCCCACACTCCAAAGCCATGCTGGAAGATTAATTGGCTCCTGTCTAAATCGGCCCTTGTATGTATGTGAGATGGGGACCTTAGATTGTAAGCTCCTTGAGGGCAGGGACTGATGTGAACGTTCAGCATGTAAAGCGCTGCGTAAATTGTTGGAGCTATATAAATGGCACGGGTTGCGTACCATCGAACACATACAGTGGTTGTAAGCAGGTGGTAGTTAGCTGCAGGTGTTCTCCTAATTTGGCTGCAAAAGTAAATACACTTTAAGGGCCGGTTCACATCACAAAGTCTGTGTTCCAAATCGTTCGGGGACTGGAACGCAAGCCGGCCAACTCCCTGCATTCAGGGGCGGGAGGGGGCGTGGTGGTGCATTGAAGTGAATGACACAGCAGCCAGGCCCCCCGCCCGCAGTGTGATCGCCTGCACCCGAACGCGTGTCACATTAGTGCCTGCGTTCCGGTCCAGGGCGATCTCCAAAAATAGTGCTTGCAGCATGCAATGCCTAATGGGATTTTGTAGTTCCACCATCGCTGGAGGGGGGAAATTTGGCTACCCCTGAGCTAAACACCCTGATAACTTTGTATACTCACTGAAAACATATTATGGTTTGTATTTAATTGATGACATCTCTTGAATAAGTTATGACACCCACCGCTATTAGCAGGTTTGTTTGGCGCTGCCTTTGTCCTCCTACCTGGAGAAAAAGCAGGTAGGCAGCCCCCCCGAGCACACTGACTAAGAAGCGTAATCTATAATGGCTTCACCTTCCTTTCTCTGATCCCTCGATGTCGCCTCTCCTCCCTCCCCTGGAGTCAGACATGGGAGACTTTCTAAACATTAAGCTTTTCCTCATCAATTGTGCATGAGCGTGGGTGTTGCATTGTCATTGCGGAAACTGCCCAAGCCGGTGAGTAAGTCCTATACAGCCAGGCAGCTTGTGATGAGAACTAGCAGCCTGAGGGTGTTTTACACAGGCCTATGTGTACATAGTGCTCCGACCTCTGTGCAGGACACCGGGGTGTGGAATTTCATGACATACTTGAGAAAACGACATGGTAACCGCTTGTCATTACACTTCTCAAATGCTACATCCTTTTTTCTCCCTTTGCAATATGATCCTGTTTGTTAATTTGGTTAGTTGCTTCATGCATTCCTTTTGTGTCATTTGACAGATACTTATGTAAAGTATTCTATTCATTTTCCAACACAGAGTTTGCTGACAAGGCCGGCGGAGAAGGCGAATAGTATATCTGTTATAGAAATGTAAAGAAGAACTCCGGGCAAATAAAAAAATCTACCCTTGCAGTGGGGCTACCCCAGCACTGCAAGGGCTAAGTGCTTATTTTGTCCGGGGGGGGCTCAAAGCAGATTTGCCTACCTGATCCTCAATCCCGCCGGTTCCCTCCAGGCAGCTGGACCGGTCCACGCAGCCGCTTCTCCGCTGGGCTCCAGTGGCCTAAGGACCGCTGAGAAGATCACGCAGCTGGACCGGTCCGCGCAGCCGCTTCTCCCCTGGGTTCCAATGGGCTAAGGACCATTTACATCATCACGCAGCTGGACCGGTCCCCGCAGCCTCTTCTCCCCTGGGCTCCAGTGGCCTAAGGACCATTGACATCATCATGCAGCTGGACCGGTCCACGCAGCCGCTTCTCCCCTGGGTTCCAGTGGCCTAAGGACCGTTGACATCATCATGCAGCTGGATCGGTCCACGCAGCCTCTTCTCCCCTGGGTTCCAGTGGCCTAAGGACCGTTGACATCATGACTCGGGGACCTTAGACTGCTACAGCGGAGGGGGAAGCGAGGCTGGAAGGACCGGCCTAAGAACAGGATCGGATGAGTATAACTTCATAACTCATTCCAAATCTCCTAAGACTATCCGTCTTACTCTCACTCTGCAGATATACAGCTATGAGGCTGTAGTCCCCAGGCCCCCTCACATAGCAGGAAGTGCGCTGAATTCCAGACAGAATGTACATTTTTTTTTCAGCACAAGTAACATTTCTAGATGCTATCTACAACAAAGCAGATCTTCCACTTTAAATTGTGAGCAGGCTTTGGGTCGTGTTGTGTTGAATGACTGACTGCATATAAGCCCGCAGCAGTTCATGAATTACAGTAACACAATTTCTAAGTACAGTGCACAGCCATCATCTTATGTTGGTAGGAAAATAAATTCTGCTTATGAAATACACAAGGATTTTGTTTTCTCTTTTATGCTTTGTCCTATATAATGTGTACAAAAGGCAACTTTAGTTTCAAGGTTGTTGTGTCGCATTCAGGAAGTGAAATGAATCTGCTGAGAAAGAATAGGACGCGTGACTCGGCATGGAGACATCCATTCACAATGAAACGCTAAACCGCTATTTATAAACTGACTGCAGAGTCTGAGGCCACCAGGTTTCTTTTTTTTTTTTTTTTTTTTGTAAATGTTTTTATCGAATTTTCAGAAATTAAACATGCATACATGATGTTACAGTGTCAGGTTACAGTCATGTACATGTACATCAAAACAAACATCTGGCCGACCTTCTGGCCGGGAGAAACAATATGGGTAAGAAAGAGGCAACGAGCAGTACATACAAGTGTTCACTGTAGTGTAGAACCAAAACATAATTGACGAGAAAAAAAAAAAATAATAATAAACCCTCCACATACAACATAAAATAACATGGTACCTTCTGAGGGGCTTAGGCCGTTGAATCCCCCTCGGGGAGGCCTCCGACCCCCGCAGCTCGAGGGGCTTCCTCCATCGCTGCCCGCGGTTTAAGCGCTCGGTGTGCGCGTACAAATTCAATAGGGGAATCCAGGGGTCGTTCCAGTAAGTCATTGAAGAGCCTTAGGAGGGACGCTGGGACCATATCAGGTAGCACTGACTCTGGAAGGCCTCGGACACGGATATTGGACTTACGGCCTCTGTTGTCCAGGTCTTCAAGCTGCCTCCGCATGGTGATGAGGGAGTGGGATGTGGCGACTTGGTTGGATTGCAGGGAACGTATTTCCCTGTCTCTGTCGGCACCCGCCCGTTCCACTACATGCAGGCGGCGGCCTATGTCCTGAATGTCTCTGCGAAGCTCCGTTACAACGGAGTGTAGAGTGTCCTTTATGTCCGCCGTCATGGATGACAGGTCAGACCGGGTGGGTAAGTGCCTGATGTACTCGTGCAGGGAGGACTCTCCGGGATCCAGCGTCTCGGCCTGGCGCGTGTGAGGGGCCATCTCCGCCATGTTGTGTGCATGTGTCTCTGAGGCCTCGTGGCGGTGAGACTTGAAGAAGTCCGGTACCTGTTTGGCCGGCGGGTCTCCCCTTTGTCCAGGAGTCTTCCCAGGAGGGTATTGTGGGCCAATCTTCCCCATGTCTGCGGGAGGAGAGCTGCAGAAGGCGATGCTGGGTGCAGGTGAGCAGGAGCTCCCGAGTTAAGCGGCCATCTCCGTTGCCGCCGAAGCCACGCCCCGCCACCAGGTTTCTAACCACGGCTCTTTACAGTTATGCGTTTTGGCAGGTCTGTGAATAGTGTTCAGGGGAATCGGATTTAATTGTCCCAAATGAACACCGGACAAAAAGCTAAACTCCTATACTGTATATGAATGGGTTAACCCAGTGGTTCTCAACTTGTGTAACCTCAGGACCCACATTTGTCCTTGATCATTAAGTTGCAACCCAAGTGCATTGCGCTACCAGGCGTTCGGGTTCAGGCGACCGGACTGTGGGTGGGAGGTGCGTTTGGAGTGTCATTCAAAACAATGGCAACACAACGCACCTTCCACACCAAAACATGCAGTAGGTGCGATTGGGTGGTACTGTGCATTAATCGCATGGGACTGTGTGAACTAGTACTAGTGTGAACGGACCCTCAAAAGCACTGACCGACTCGCACACTCACATATATTCTCACACACTTTTTTTTTTTTCAAGATCCTCCCAGTCTCCCTACTTTATGAGAACTGAAGTGGATCCTCAGCCTGGGGGCCAGTGTGGGCTGCTGTGCTGTGACGGAGCTCCATCCATATGTGCTTTGCTTGTACAGCTCCCTTGCACTCCCTGTAGAGGTGCCGGGAGCCAGACTGTGGTGTCACGCCTGTCCAGGCACCTCTACAGGACACGTGAGGGAGCTGTAAGCACGTGATGGAGCTCCCTTGTGGCCATACCCCCGGTCCACCTCAAGCTAACACTTGGCGGCGGGCAGCATATTTTGAACTGACAGTGCTACGTTAGGGGGAGGCAGAGGAGTCTCTCGCATAGAAAAGTGGAAGGCATGTGGCGACCCACTGAACACGGGATCGCGACTCCCTTATGCGCCCTATAGAGGCGACGGGAGCCAGAATGTGGTGTCAGTCCAGTCCAGGCACCTCTACAGGGCACATGTGTGAGCTGTAAGCAATGCACGTATGGACGGAGCTCCCTTGTGGCCATATTTCCAGCCCACCTCAAGCTGACGTGCAGGGCCGGGCGGCATATTTTGAATGGCTGCTTAGCACGAGAACTGATGTTGCTGCGCTAGGGGGAGGCTGAGGAGTCTCTCGCCTAGAAAAGTGGAAGGAATGTGTCGACCAACTGAACGTGGGGTCACGACCCACCAGTTGAGAACCAAGGGTTTAACCAACCATCACGTGAGTCCATGCAGATCAGCAGCACAGGGATGCAACGGTCTGCCAGATTACATCCACAGAGCCTGGAAGCAAGAAACGCAGGAGCCGCCCTGTTTACATCACTTGTGGATGTGAAAGCTCCCTCGAAAATTCTACCAGTGTACCTGTCCTGTATCCTTTGCACAATTCCTGTGTTATCCCAAAGAGTATTATTAGCCATCCCAGTCCTTATCTTGGGACTACAGAATGATTAGCCTTTAGAGCCTATTCACACCAGGGCCCGGTTACCGCGCTGATCTTAAAAGGGAGGTTTTGGGAGTTTTTAATTGCTTTTCAGCGCTGAAACGCAATTAAAAACGCCCAAAACCGCACTGATGAGCACGGTTGCATTGAAACCTCTATGGAAACCGCAACGATCAGCACGGCAAAAATAGTGCAGGGAGCAGTTCGGGAGGGGGACGGTTCGGATCGTGCGGTCACATGAACGGTCCACATAGCAATGTATGGGATCATTCATGTCGGCGGATCCGTGCGCCCAAATCCGCATGTCCGGACCGCCCCGGTGTGAACGGGGTCTTATGTGTAGATGAGAGAGTAGTTAGGTCAGAGTAGTTTGGCAAGAGAAAACTGGGCAGGGCTGACACCACTCAGTCCACGAAAATGTTGTTAGCCCGCAACAGGACTCGGGAGCGGAGAGCGTTTCTGGAAGATCGAACACGTATTTTTCTGTACTTGTAGAACCTTTAAAGGGATATAACATGGGGAGATGGGCAACTGCTGCAGAGATGCACTGTATATATATATATATA
>NW_017306830.1:296866-302028 GCF_000935625.1 Nanorana parkeri | reverse complement strand
TATATATATATATTTTTGTTCTGACATAAACTTTAATAATGTCTTGTATTGCTCATTTACCTTTCCTGGGTGAACCCTTTCCCAGGCTATGTCGGGATTTCCCTGTTCTTTCCAGTCAGACGTGTTTCTCTTCTCTGGTGGCTGTGTAAACAGCAGAGACTTATGATCAGCAGGCGTTTACTGCACACGCTTCCCTGTTACTGTATGCAATCCTGTATTGCTTAAATGTTTTATTAAGGTCAATGACACCCTCAGTGATTCTTTAATCTGGGTGACTATGAACCTGCTGTTGCACGAATTAAAGTGCCGGCATCTGTCTTCCCTCGGTGCCGGCATCTGTCTTCCCTCGGTGCCGGCATTTGTCTACTCTTAGGGCTGGTGTAGACCTGGGCGATACGGGACGTGTGATCGTGTGCAGTGTCACACAGCGGTTGCTGCTTGGCCCCCATTGATTTCAATGGGGTTAGATCCACACGGCAATCGCTGAAAAAACGTGCGGAATCGCGGCGGGAGACTGCCCAATCCGACTGGCGTGACTGGGGTGCCATTAGAAAAGAATGGCACCGCTAGCGCGATCAGTGGTGGTGGGCGACTTGGTGACGGCACGGCAATCTGCGCACGAAACCGTGTGGTCTCGAAGTCGCACACTACCACTGTCACGAATCGCGCAAGTGTGAACCTGGCCTTAGTCCCAGCATCTCTCTACTCTTAGGCCCCATTCACACTGAGCGATTTATCACGTGGTAATTCCCGCGATATCGCGGCTATTTACCGCGCGATATCGCTCTCCAATGCATGGCAATGGGGCTCTGTCCGTCGCTGTCGCGGGTCGTGCGTCGCTGCAGCAGGACCCTTGTTAGAGCGGATTTTGCCGCGATTCTAGCTTGCTCAATGCAAGCATTTGCGCGATATCACGCAAAATGCAAATCGTGCTACAAACGCGCGATTTGCGAATCGCTCAATGTGAATGGGGCCTTAGGCCTGGTTCACACCATTCAAGTCAATGGCAACTGTTAACACCTTTGCATGGCGTTGCCCGTAGAAAAACACTTGCTGCAGGAAAATATGCAGGAGCTATTGTGAGGCGGATCTCGCGCGGTTTTGGTCCCATAGACTTGTATTGAAATCGTTGTTTTACATCTCTATGCAAAAATGCGCGAAAAACACGCGGAAACTGCAAACATCAAGTGTGAACCTTAGCTTAGTCCCAGCTACTCTCAGTCCCAGCATCTTTCTACTCTTAGTGGTAAGAAAGGTAAGCGTATTTAAAAGGAGACATCAGTAAATTTATATTTAAAGCTGAACTCCCAACAAGCCGCTAAATATGCAGTTGAAAACATATATGGGATCTGTTTTACTTGCCAAAGGATTTGTAGTTGTGATAAGCCAGTCCTGTGATCCGCTGCCAGAGAGACAACCTTGGCCACCACTGCAGCATCAAGAGCACAACTTGAACACTACGTCAGAACACAGCCCCAGCTTTCTAAGGCTGGGCACACACCTTACAACCATCGCAAGACTTCTGTCTTGCGATGGTTGTAAGGTACTTAAAAAAACGTACGATCTACCTATCTTGCATAGGCAGATCGTACTTGCGATTATCGCAAGCCACGCCCCCTGAGGGGCGGGCTTCCGATGACCGCAATGCCAAACAGGCAGTGTGCGCTTGCGCACACCGGCCCGTCCGGCTTTTATCTCACGAACATGCTACACACACGCCGAACATCGTACGATGCTCGGCGGGTTTTGAAACATGTTCGTAAGTTTAAAGTCGTGCGATCTTACAGTAGTAGAGATCGCACGGCTTCCACACACCTTACGATAATTGTACGATCGCGGGATTTCCCGCGATTATCGTAAGGTGTGTGTGGGGACCTTAACTGAGCAACAAAGAGCAGCTGCACATTGAAGGTGATTGCAGGTGGCCAATATCAAGATACGCTCACAGGGCTATTCACAGTAGGGTTTGGAGAAGGCAGGAGAAGTGAACAATCTAGTTCACGGCACACTAGTGTGCCGCGGCACAGTGGTTGAAAAACACTGCTCTAGTTACATCGTGTGTTGGTGTTTATTTCAGATAAGGATGTTTTAGAGCTTTTTCCCCCCTCTCTTTTAGTTGCTCTTGGCACCCACCCCGTACATCATAGGAGTCACTGCCAGCTTCTTCCTCTACAAGTCTGACTTGAGAGTGCCTGATGATATCTGGCTAGTAGACCTGGACACTATTGCAATGCCTCATGGCATTTGTAGTTTCACCACAGCTGGAGGGCCGGAGTTTGGCTACCCCCGGTCTAGGACAACATAGCTGAAATGGAGAGTGAGCTGAATTGGAGAATGTTTCCAGTTCAGCTATGTTGGCCTAGATTTTTCACTTCTGCCTCCTCCAAACTCTTCACCCTTCTGTCAATAACCCTTTTAGTTACTCAAGCTAGTTTCCCCTTCACATACACTTTAATTATTTTGGTCCTTGTTTTAAAAGAAAACTTGACTGATGAAAACTAGAGCTCTACAATCTGTGTTAAGGTCATCAGCCATCCCCTCTGTGACTTCCAATGGCTTCATATCTTTGTATTTGGTGTATAAGATTTAATGGGATCATTATCTGTGTTTCAGAGACACCATGTGGAGGATTTTCACTGGCTCTCTGCAGCTGGAGGAGAAGTCCAATGTTCTCCTGCACGACTTGCGTGAAATCGAAGCTTGGATCTACCGTCTTCTGCGTTCCCCAGTTCCTGTACCCGGCCAGAAGAGGGTCGACGTGGAAGTGCTGCCCTTGGAACTGCAGCCATCTTTGACCTTCGCCCTTCCCGAACCCTCTCGTTTTTCGTTGGTGGATTTCCCTCTCCACTTGCCTCTGGAGCTTTTGGGAGTCGATGCCTGCTTACAAGTCTTGTCTTGCATTCTTTTGGAACACAAGTGTCGTGATACACACTCGAGGTCATTTGTTGTTATTGTCAAGTATGATATCCTAATTGCAGAATTGTAATTGTTCCAGGTTGTTCTGCAATCCCGAGATTACAACGCACTGTCAATGTCTGTAATGGCTTTTGTGTCCATGCTTTATCCACTGGAGTATATGTTTCCTGTAATTCCACTGCTTCCCACATGTATGGCATCTGCTGAGCAGGTAAGATGTACGAACTTCTTTCCATTCACCACCGATTTCTGATGATATTTTACTGTGTTCTGATGACCCTTATCCATAATCCAGACCTGGTCAGTCTAGGACTGTCCCTGCAATGCCCACCTTATAAAGGGTTTGGAAACTGACTCTTACTAGGGCTGCAGCTAGCGATTATTTTCATAATCGATTAGTTGCCCAATTTTTCGATTAATCGATTAGTTCATTAAAAAAAATCTCTCCTCCCAACCAACTAATTGATAAGTTGGTTGCAGCCCTAACTCCTACAGCTGCAGATGGTGGGTCTCGCATCTCATTTGGATGCGGAGTCTTCCCAGGTTATGTGTGTGACTTGCCTATTAAGTTGTCATCTGCAAATTACACCACCAGGACCCAGAGCTAAAGTTCTGCCCCCTGGGAGGCATATCCATATGGAGAGGAGACCCAGAGCAATCCCAGAACATGTTGGTGAGTTTAAATCTACTAGTTAAACTGCAAATGCTTTGGAGATCCTACGGGAGAGGTGAGGTTCATGGCCATGCAAACAGCATTATGGTCTCTGTTCACCCTGCTTACCCAGAGAGCGTCACAGAATTAAAGCTGAACTCCAGGCAAACGGCAAAATACACAGATGAACTACATATAAGGGAGATGTTTTACCTGCCAAAGGATATGTATTTCCAACTATCATCCTGAGATTTACAAAGCTCTGCCACACATCACAGCCCTATCGTGTGTGTGTGTGTGTGTGTGTGTGTGTGTGTGTGTGTGTGTGGAGAACCTGATCTTTCACTGCAGTTTTACTTATACCTATAGTTCCCCCCAATCATTTGACTGGACAGTGAAAGGAGAAGTGGCACACTGATGAGTTCATCTCTCTGTCACTATGCTCTTTCAAATGAATGAGCTGCCCTACCATGTCACATCGCAGAGGTGTGAATGGACGCTTACCATATAAGACATCTAGGCAAAGGTGGGTTGGGCTGGTACGCTCCAGGAATTGCAGGGCACAGGACAATTGCATCTTATAGCAACCAATCATATTTCATATGTTCTCTTCACAGAGGAGGTTAGCACTGCTTTGAAGAGTGACATGTAAATCCTTACTGCTTACAGTGCATACATATATGCAGTGACCCCCCCCCCCGTTTCGGCCTACAGGACAATAGAGTTGTGTATGAATCTCTAGAGCAGGGGTAGCCAAACTCTGGCCCTCCAGCTGTGGTGGAACTACAAATCACATGAGGCATTGCAAGATTCTCACAGCCACAGGGATGACTCCCGGAGAGAGATGCAGCATGGGATTTGTAGTTTCACCACAGCAACGGAGTTTGGCTAGCCCTGCTCTAGAGTTTTTTACACAATTCATGGATCTCTAGTTACATCATGTGTTGGTGTTTATTTCCGATAAGGATGTTTTAGAGTTTTTTTTTTTTTTTTTACTCTTTTAGCTGCTCTTAGCACCCACCCCGTACATCATAGGAGTCCCTGCCAGCTTCTTTCTCTACAAGTCTGACTTTAGAGTGCCTGATGATATCTGGCTGGTAGACCTGGACACTAACAAGGTGCGTACTGATTCTTTCCGCTTATTGTATGCAATTACCTGTAACGGCTCTGATTTCAGTGGACTTTTCTATTTTCTTTTTTTTTCTGGCAGGTTTTAGTACCTACTAATGCAGAGCATATACCCATCCTGCCAGAACCAGAAGCATCGGAGCTCAAGAAGCACCTCAAGCAGGTGAAGGGGAAGCTACCCGATACAATGACATCTCCGCTTTCTGCCAGTTAAAGTTATTGCTTCACATTGCATTGCGCAGTCGTTAGAAATTGTTTTTGTCGTGCCCTGCATTTTGTTTTTTTTCTTCTCAGTTTTTTTTTTCTGTGTGGGCCAGTCTATATTTTATGTGTTTGTTTTTTTTCTTTAATGGTATGGCTCTTCTTTTCTCACTCCATTCTTTTTTTAAGTTTTTCCTCTATTTTGCAATATTTCATCCTTTTCAGATTTTTTTTTGTATATTACTCTTGAACAAAAACCGAAACC